>NC_138814.1:3061209-3305636 GCF_965178545.1 Coloeus monedula | reverse complement strand
AGTGACCCCCGTGGGGCAGAGCCCTGGTGATCCATGCTCCTGGTGATCTGTGTTGGGAAGACACCTGGCTGACGGGCTCCACATCTTCCTGGCTCCCCGTGGGCACCTGGATGAACCCAGGGGCAGGAACATCCCTCAGGACACAGACTGACATCGGGAATTCATTGGGGAGAGCAGATTTAATGAATATTGACCCCCCAAAATCTTTTCCATTCAATCCTATCTTCTGGTGACATCCAGGAATACTGGACTGTCTTGGAGGTCTTTTCCAACCTCAGTGATTCCATGATTCTGATTTTCTCTGGCCCAAGGACGTCTTCCACAACCAAATGATGATGGAGTGGGGCAAAGACCAAGATTCTGGAGACAATGGGGTGGAAATCCCTCCAGAACAGGTTCTTCGCTCCAACCCAAGCACAAAGATCCTCAGCCAGCATGGACACAGAAATCCTTTTCTTTTGGCTTTGGTTTTCTTTTCATTTATCTTCATCCCTTCAATACACTTGAAACTGGGGAAAAAATAAAGGCATTGAACCAAGAGATGGGTGGGGACATGGGGGACATTACATGGAGGGAAACGTGGTGGGGACACAGCCATGGGTGAGGACACGGTGGGACAGGGCCAGGGACATGTGGGGATGTGGCCATGGCCGGTGCCATGGGGGGAACTTGCAGGGGATGTGGGGGATGCTGGGTTTGGGGGAGTTGAGCGTTCCTGGGAGGGACCTGGGGCTTGCTGAGGGCTTTGGGGCCCCCAGGCCGAGCGGCTCCGGCTGCGCTGGGAGACCCTGGCAGAGGTTCTGGGGCAGCTGCCCTGAGCTGGACCCCCAGCCAGCATTGGGCTCCTGGAAGGGAATGAAGGTCCTTGTCCCCAGGAAAGAAATCCCAGCACCCGCAGGGTGTTGGGGGCAGCTGAGAAGCCACAAGAGGGAGGGGAAGGTGAGATGCAGCTGTCCCCCTCCAAAACTGCACCCCAAAAATCCTGAAACAGAAAAAAGCTGCCAGGAGCTGCCTGAATTGAGGGAAAGGGGCAATGGGACCCCCAAATTGATTTGGGAGGGGTCCTGCTCCTCCTTCCTCATTCCACCTGCTTCTCCTCTTCTCTCTGTTGTTCCTTCTTCTGCTCCTTCCTCTTAAGGAGGCGCCTTTTGGGGTTCACTGGGTGCTGTGTTGGGGTTCAGGTGCTTCCCGAAGCCCCCCCAGAGCGGCGTGACACGGGGGGGACACACAGGGATCCCCATTCCTGATCTATCCCCGGGTTCTCCCCCCACAATCTCAGCCCCCCCCAAGTCCCTCCCCAGTGCCCCCCAATAAACGGGACTGGGTTGAACTGGGAAGCTTTATTGGGAACACTGGGAGCAGCCGGGCAGGGGCAGAGTGACAGCGGGGCTCGGAGGACACACGACCCCCCCAAAATCAGCGCGGGGATGGAGCGGGGGTCCCGGCCGGGCCCGAGGCCGCCGGCGGCTCAGGAGCTCTGTGGGCAGAGCAAAGGGGGTGACACTGGGCTGGGGGCCTGGGGGAGCACACACGCTCTGGGGGAGGGGGGACACGAGCCCCGGGACCCCCCGTCCCCCACACCTACTTGCACAGGTAGAAGCCGAGCCCCAGCGCCAGGAAGACAAAGCCCAACACGAAGCCCCCGATCCCCATCGGCATCTTGCTGTGGGCGGTGTCCAGTGCCATCTGTGGGGGTTCTGCAATGGTCAGGACCCCCAAAATCCTCTCACAGACACCCCAAAACCCTCCAAGCACTTTCCTAGTCACCCCCAGCCCACCCAGGACCTCCTGAAATCTTCTCCTCATCCCTTCCCAGCCTCTCCAGCACCCACCAAAGTCCCTCCTGTCCCTCCCAGTTGCCCCCCACCACCCCAGGACCCACAGACCCTCTCCCAGTCCCTTCCCAGCCCCACCAGGACTCACCAAGACCCCTCCCAGTCTCTTCCCAGCACAACCAACCTCATTCCAACCCCTACTTCTCCACCCCTGATCTTCCAGCCCCTCCAGGCTCACTCAAATCCCTCCCAGTTACACCCAGAACCCCCAAACTCCCTCCCAGTGTCCATCAGCACCCCTGGAACTCCATCTCACCCTCCCCAACATCCTTCAAACCCCTTCCCAGTGCCCCCAGTGCCTGCCCCGCTCCCCCCGGAGCTGTGGGGCCGGGCTGTACCCCAGTGCCCGCTCAGGGGCTGCTCCAGGCTGTCGTGCTCCACCCGGCAGCTGGAGCTGACCCCGCGCTGGGGGGAGTTTCCAGCAGCACCAGGAGCTGGTGGGTCCAGTCCCCGTTGGGGACAATGTCGGTGGCCACCACATGCCCCGAGAGCTCCTGGAACCACCTGAGCTGCACCTGCACAGGGTAGAAATCCATCCCGGAGCACAGCAGGCGGCCGGGGCCGGGCTGGGAGCTCGAGGGCACCAGCGAGATGGACACGCTGGGGGGCACTGGGAGAGAGCGGTGAGGTTTCGTGTGGCATTGAGAGGGACTGGGAATGGAGTGGGAGGGACTGGGGGGGGCACTGAGAGACAGGGGAGTGGATTGGGGGCCACAGGCATTGGGAGAGAGGGTGGAGGTCTAAGAGTGACCTGAGAAGGGTTAGGAGTGGACAGGGAATGGACTGAGAGGGATTAGGAGGGATTGAGAAGGACTATGGGGACACTGTGAGGGACTGGATTTGCACTGGTTGGGACTGTGGGGGCCCTGGGAGGGACTGGGAATGAACTGGCAGGGACTGGGGGGACACTAAGAGAGAGGGGAGGTGGTTGGGGGGCACTGGGAAGGCACTGGGGCAGAGGGTGGAGGTCTGGGAATGGGCTGAAAGTGGACTGGGAATGGACTGAGAAGGACTGGGAAGGATTGAAAGCGCCTTAGAGTGACTGTGGGGAAACTGGGAGTGCCGATGGTATCACCGGGAGGGACTGGGAATGGAGCGCGCGGCACTGGGAGGCCGAGTCCAGCACGGGGCAGTCGGCGCTGCGGGTCTGCCTGGCAACTGATGAGTCATCAGAGAGACGCGCTCTGATTGGCTGAGGGGCGTCAGCGCCACGCAGGGCTGGGATGGACACGCGCGGGGGCACTGGGAGACACTGGGATGGACTGGGAGAGACTGGGAAGGACAAAGAGAGGGACGGAGGTGACTGAGAGGGGCAAGAGGCCCCGGGGATGGGCACAAGGAGAGCTGAGGGCTCTGGGGTGATTCCCAGAGAGGTTTTGAGGGGCTCCAGGGTCATTCCCAGGGCAGGGCCCGAGGGGACTCGCTCTGCCCCACGCTCAGCTCTGCGGCCCACCAGGAATGGGGTGGACACCTCGAGGCTGTGCCGGCAGTGCCTGTGCACCTGGGCCAGCGTTCTCTGCTTGGCTGAGGGCTGCCTGAGGGCTGGGGCTGCAGCAATGGAGGGACACCCTCCTCCAGTGGGGATGTCCCAAAAACGAGGGACACCCACAAGCCCCTCAGAAACCCCGGGGCTGGGCTGGCCCTGCCTGGATGCCGGGAGACACCAAAACCGCTCTGTCCCTGCCCTCTGCTACTGCATAGGGACAGGAAATACAAGGAAAAGCCCAGGAGCTGAGAGAAGGACCGGGAGAGATCCCGCCCCGAGGACCGGCACGGGCACAACAGACCCAGCCTGGGCACAGGGAGGGAATTTATTACCAACCAAATCCCAGCAGCACAAGGAGAAGGCAAAGAAATCTGTCCAACACCTTCCCCCCACCCAGCGCGGATCACCCGGAACGGGGGTCACCAGGGCTCTGCCCCACGGGGGTCACTGGGGATCATCCAACGCCGATCCTCCCACGGGGGATGGAGCTGGAGCAGCGCATGAAGCTCTTCCCGCACTCGGGGCACTCGCAGGGCTTCCCTTAGCGGTGCCTCCCTTGGTGTTGGATCAAGTGAGAGCTCCTGGAGAAGCTCTTCCCACACCGGGGACACTCGTAGGGCCTCTCCCCGGTGTGGATGCGCTGGTGAATGATGAGGGTGGAGTTGCGTTTGAAACCCTTCCTGCAGTCGGGGCAGCGGAAGGGCCTCTCATCCGTGTGAATCCACTGATGTCTGAGGAGATTGGAGCTGATCCGAAACCTCTTCCCACACTCAGAACACTCGTAGGGCCTCTCCCCGGTGTGGATGCGCTGGTGTCCCCACAGGCTGGAGTTCCGCCCAAAGCTCTTCCCACATTCCCTACACCCATAGGGTCGTTCCCCAGTGTGGATCCTCTGGTGCTCCATCAGGTGGGAGCTGTGCCTGAAGCCCTTCCCACATTGCCCACACTTGTAGGGCCTTTCCCCAGTGTGGATCCTCTGGTGTTCCCTAAGGCTGGAGCTCCACCTGAAGCCCTTCCCACATTCCAAGCACTTGTGGGGCTTGTCCCCACCCTGAGGCTTCTTCCCCAGCTCCGAGCTCCCCCTGGATCTCCGGCCGCCTTCCCGGCACAGGGGGGCTCTTTCCTCCTTGGATCTCTCTGGGCTGCGTTTGCAGCCCCTCCTCATGCAGCATCTCCGGGGCTTCTCCTCCTCCATCCGGCCACACCTTGGGAATGACAAATCCTGGTTTGGGGGGAAAAACAAGGGGTGAGCACCTTGGGCTGGGGATTCCTCCTGCCCAAGTCCATCACCGGGCATCTTGTGTCTGTTAAAACCTCAAAAACACAGAGACTCAGCACAAAAGTCCCCCAGACATCAAGACAGACCAAAAACTACCAAAACATCAAGATTCAGACAAAACCTCCTCCAAAATATAAACCCATTCAGCCCCCACAAAAGTACCAAAGCACCAACATGGAGCCCAATAAACCTCAGAAACACCAAGATTCACCCCCGGGAAAATCGTGGATCCCCCTCCCTGATCACCTGCTGGATGGGGGGGACAACGATCCTGGGGCTGGGGGAGGCTGCAGATACAGCGAGTGCTGGAACCTTGGGGTGCCTCCTCTTCCTGCTCCTCCTCCTCCTGTATCCCTACTCTTCCTCACACTCCTCTTCCTCACACTACTTCTTCTCCTGCAGAATCCCACCTGCTGCTCCCACGGGCACCGTTTCACTATTTTGGTCTTCAGCCCTGCTCCTCCAGCCTTCCTCCTCCTCCCCCCAGGCCCAGCACCCACCCCTGGCTCGCTCTGCCCCCCAAAGCTCTCGGATCCCCCAGCACCAGCAGGGATGCAGCTGCGGCAGCTCGGGCTGGGGCAGCGCTGGGCTCTCGGCCGCTCCTGGCCGCACTCGGCCCCCGCCGCAGCCACTTCTGCCAGCACAGCACGGGCCGGCCCGGCCTTGGCGCTACCCCCTCCCACCTCCCCAAATTCCCCTCGCGGGGGGCGCCAAGGCCGGGCTACACGGGGGCTCCAGCTGGGGAGCGCCGGGCGCTGCGGCTCTGCCTGGCAACTGCTGAGTCACCAGCGCCGCGCCTTCTGATTGGCTGAGCGCTGCCTGAGGGCCGCGGCTGCACCAAGGGGGGACACCCTGCTCCAGGGGGGATGGCCCGAAAACCGGGCACCCCCAGCGAAGGAACAACAGCAACGCCTCCCTACAAACACATGCTCTCAATCTGCTCGGACACAGCCACACGGACTTGGACACAGGCAAGTGACAGCACAAACCATCAGCTCCACAAAATGGTACTGATTGACACACACTGCTGCTCAGCCAAGCTCCTGCTCAATTCCTCAACTTCCAGAACAACAACAAAGCCCGAACAGAACCATGGACATCGTGTCCTATACAAAAGGGGACAATGTTGAGGCAGTTTGCACATTCTCCCGGAGGTAATTAAGGACATGGACATCCAGCGGGGGTAAAAAGGGAAGTCAAGAAGGGGTCTCAGCAACAGGGGACGGATGGTGTTGGTGTGCTGGGAAGGGATTGGTTGAAGGGAGGGTGCAGGAATATGGTTAAGGCAAACACCAGCAGGAAGAATCTATGTGGTAAGAAAGGAAAAGGAAGATGGAAAAGAGGAGGAAGAGAAAAATAGTGAGGAATGGAATTTTTGGCAGCACCTTCCCCTGTCTTATCCTCAAAATTTGCCATCCTTTCTATCCCCATCTTCAGGGACAGGAAAACAAGGACATCAGGATTTCAGGGGGTGTCTCTATGGCTGGGAGCAGCAGGACCGGGAACAGAAGTGCGGGACTGGGAGCACAGGCTGGGGCGTGTGGTGCCCTCCTCGGCACGGCAGAGCCGACCCAAACAGCCCCTGGCAAGGAATCAGGGCTCCAGCTGCAGGCCACAAGGACACTGCAAGCACAGACAGCACGAGCAAGTCCACCCCTGATGGACATGGATTGGCAGGGCTCTCAGAGCTCCCAGCACACCAGGGACCCACCGCACCAGAGCCCTTGAGAACATTCAGGGCGCGTCTGGATCGAGACGAGGCCGCTCCTGATGGACACAGGGGCTTCTCAATCCACTCCGAATCTGAGACCTAAGGGGGGAAATTGTCAAGAAGTTCTTTCATTATCCTGGCAATAAGTGGGAAAGATGAGCAGATGTGTTTTATTCAACCACTATCAGTAGATGTGGGAGATGGGTTTGAAACACATCAATTTCTGTTTGTTCCTAACTGTGATTGTAATTTACTGGGAAGGGATTTGGTGGCTGAAGTGGGAATGCAAATTCATATTGTAAAAGGAGATACAGAGGCTAATGCTGCTGTACTTTTGTGTCAAATGTCTGCGAAGGCCTCTGCTGAAGGGAACCCAGAAGTGTGGGCAGCCCCAGGGAAATAGGGACAATCAGATATGGAGCCTCTCCAAATTCCTTTGAAGCAACCAGGACAAGTGGTGTCTAAAAGCAATACCCTGTTCCAAGGGAGGCAAGGAAGGGGTTACAGCCTCTTACTGAGTCCCTGCTAAAGGCAGCGCTTCTGGAGCCAGGCATCTCTCCCTACAACTCTCCTCTCCTGCCAGCCAAGAAACCCCATCATGGACACCAGAAGGAAAGCACAATTTTCAAGGCTTCAAAAGCAGATTAACTGAGCCTCCTGCCCTGGCCCTCCCAGACAATAGACTCAGACAGGGGAACTCATTTTACAGGAAAGATCCTTCAGGCCGTTCTGGCTGCTTTAGGAACACAGTGGCACCTCCAAACCCCCTGGTAACCCCAGAGTTCGGGTCAGGTATATTCAATTATCTCCCCGGGAATTGATGTTTCCAATTCCTCACCCTGCTAATTCTCGACCTACTGGGGGTTGGAGATCAGGGATGTCTGTTTCGAGCAGTCTGTGGCCAGAATCCTGTCTCTTGTGAAATCTCTTCCACAGGAAGCTCAGCTGGCACAGACCCTGCCTTGGGACTTTAAGGGATGTTACACCACTCAACAGAGATGAGCTTAACATCTCAACAGACTGGGAAGAGCCCAAAAGATGCCCAAAAGATACCGACCATCAACAAAACATCAACGCCCATCAGCAAACATCAAGGAACAGCTACCCCAGACACTGCCCCCGGCACAGCTGGAGACCCCTGCTCTGGAAAAGGCTGAGAAGGAAATCAGGGAGTGTGGACCTAATTAACATCAGAGGCCAAGCAATCTGGGGCCAATAGGAAACCAAATACTAAGAACTACCCAACTTGGAACCAGTGAACATTAAACCTACGGATTTCTATGGGTTTAGACTGTATCAAGTTGAGGGAAAATCGAGTAAAACTCGTGTGCCATGGAATGATTTTCTCTGCACACCCGGGCTATGTGTCCATGAAATGATTCCTCTTGCACATCCTGGCCAGAATAAAGTAATGCCTTAATCCTTAACACTAAAAAGGTTGTTGGAGACTTTTTGTTCTTCCCACAGTTTCAGTGACAAGATTACACAATTAAAATGGTTTTTTTTTCATAATCCTACTCTGACATTGTCAGATGGGTTTGGGCCAAGGGTGTGAGAATCAGTTTTTAGTCTTAGGGGAAGAAGTAGCAAAAATCTTTATTGCTTTGGAGTTTTTTTGTGTATGTGTGTGTGTGGCTGTTAGTGATGGCAGAAGTTTGGAATGGGTTTTTCGATGGTAACCTTTAGGTTGCATTTTTCAAAACTGGAAGAGGTTTAAAAGTGACCCTTTAACTCATAAACAGTTAAAAAAACATTAAAAAAAAAAAAAAGAAAACAAAAAGCACCTTGTGAGGGGTGCCACTTATGAGTCACCTGATGGCTGCCCTGGAGTAGAAGCTTCCTTCCAGGCAGCCAGCAGAGGAGATTTAGAAATGCAAATTAACTCTGCTGGGGGAAGTGTGCCCAATGTCCCAGGCTCTCCTTGCCTGCCACAGGAATTGGGCTGATTCCCTCTGCCCCTCACCCCAAGCTCTGCCTCCCTGCACAGACAGAATTTGCATCGCTAAAGGCAGAGCCCACACTGAGCATCTCTGACTCTGCAACAGAAATCCCTGAAGCTGCAAAGGAAAACAGCAAACAGAGAATGTTGGGAGAACTTCACTCACAAAAGCGGGGGGGAATCATCCCTCTCCCCACTCCAACATCTGCTGGCACTGTCTGTGTTATACAGGGTGGGTTTGACCACTGGGCTGCTTTTGCTGCCACAAGTTCGGCGAAATCACTTGGGAATCCAAGGATGTGATGATTTAATCAGAGAAAAGCGGCCAATTGATGCTTCCCTGGCTGGAGGGAGCGCCCAAAAATGGGGAAAAGATGAACGGCCACCAGAACAAATCCTACAACACCATGGAGCAGCCCCTGGGTAATTCATACCAAACGAATTCATACCAGGTGCCAGAGAACCCACTGATCATTTCAATGCATCATTAGATCACAAGCTGTCCTCCAAACCATAACCAAGCACACAGCTCCAGCTCCTGACCTTCTCACCCACCAATCCACTCCCATGAGCAACGCCACATTTCACCCTGGGATGGCATCAGATTCTCTTCCAGCAGAAGGACCAGGAGGTTGTGGAAAACTAAATGACTCAAACTGCTCTTGGCAAAGAGATGGCAAAGGAAAAGTGGTGAAACAGAGAACAAAGGAAATAAGAAAGCAGCTCATGTACCACTCCAAACATGGAAAGGACGGGACTGGGACACGTTTTCATGGTTCCCTGGCAGACCATGGGTTAAACTGCGGAGGACGAGGGAAGATGCAGACAATCAATATGATTGGTGAGCAAGCTTCGTTTATTAGTGATTCTGTGGTTACATTTATAACCGGCATTATTAACTAATCATACTTGTCCTTAGTTGACTGGATAATTCTTAAAGGTTACATCTTCTTAGCTCGGCCCAGCTGTAGTTAGGGCTGTAACCCACATCCTTGTTTCGCTGACCGCAAGATCCTGTTATTGTCCAGCAGGCAGGCTCAAGGTCTGACCTTGCTCATTCTTGTGGGCTTGCTGCTCAGCTTGCAGCAGCTCTCAGGGTTTTATGTCTTTTTTCTTGCAGCCATTCTTCCACATGAAACCAATGCTGTTTCTCCTCTCAGGTGCTACAACAACTCTCATCTTTTTACCATGCACCACACCTTGCTGAGTGCAGCTCATTCAGCAGGGGATCAAGGGCATGCAGGTGGCAGCCAGGCCTCCTGACCCAGAAACAGCTACAAAAGGACACAGAATGAGGTCACTGAGAATAATCCCAAAACCAAAGGCGGCCCAGGAAGAACAGATTAAGGCATTTTTAAAGTTTGTAAAGAAAAGTACTGAGAAAATAAGAAGTGGGGAATTAAAAGGAAAAAAATGAACGTGTCTTTAAAAACAGATGCTGTGAATCCCACTGGAGATAGGGCCAGGGACTTGGAGATAAGGAAGTAACGAGAGAAAACAGAAAACCATCAGTTTCAGAAAATGTTACTACCTGACACGAACTGCGGCTCAGACAAGGTCCAGCGAAATTCCTGAACTGCCCGAAGAAGAACAAAGACTTCACAGAGCCATGAATATCCGATGTTACACAAAGTGGGGGTGCACATTAAGGGGCACATGCAGCAGGCGGATCGGGAAATCTGTACCTCCCAAGGACCTCAGCAACTGGGAAAAGGGACACGGAGATGCGGCCCGGGAAATCAGGATACAAAGGAGGCTGCGTCCTCCAACACTTGGACAGACCCCACGGGAAATGCCCCGTGGCCTCTCCCTTTGTCCAGGAACAAAGTTACTTTTACAGGACTCCTCCGGCTCCTCTGGGGACACAAACCTCTGGCCACGGGAACTTTCCCGCACACTCCCGGCGACGGGGCAGCCACCTCTGTCCTACCCACAGCAGCCGGGACGAGCCAGCGCTGCTCCGGCACCGGCTCCTGCCGAGGCAGCAGCGGGAAGGAGACCGCGGGCAGCCGCTCCCGCAGGGCCAACACGGCGCCCACACGGCACAACGAACCCGCCACAGCCCCCTGCCGCCCCCTCCGCCCGCAGCCAGCCCCGAGCCCCGCCAGAACCGAGCGCGGCTCCCACCTGCGCTGGGGCCGCCTCCGAGCTCCGCCGCCGCCTCAGCGGGCTCCGGCCGCCGCCGCCGCCGCTCCCGGGCCCGCACAGACGCTCCGCCAATGGCGCCTCTGCTACGCCACGGCCGCCCGGCCGGCGGCTCCGGGCCCGGGCTGCTCCCCGCTCCGACCAATCAGCGCGCCAGAACCACGACTGACGGCAGCACCGCCCAATCGGAGCGAGGGGCGGGCTCTGCACACGGCCCAGCCCCGCCCCGCGCTCCCAGCGCCCCCCGGGCTGCGTGAGGGGAAAGCCGCAGCTGAGGAACAGCCCTGGAACGGGCCCGGCCCGAGCCGCCGTTCAGCTGAGAAGAGAAACAAAGCTCTCCGCTGCTCCCGGCCCGACCTGCTCAGCCCTGCGTGTGGGGTGGCTCCGGCTCCTTGGGAAGCCCTGCAGCCTCGCTACTCCCGCCCCTAATTCGGAGCATCAGTGCATGGCTTTGATTTCCCCAAGAAAGGGAAAACCGCCCCAAACCCCTTTGGCTGAGTGCACGAGGGGAGAGATTTGTGGCAGAAAACTCCCAAAGTCGTTTTTCCCCAGCTTAGGAAGGACAGCCCAAGCCAAGCGGAGCTGGGACCCCCCAGCAGCGCCTCTCTGCCGCCCCAGCTGAAGCCCTCGCTGGCTGCTCCAGGCTGGATGGGCAGACTGGGAGCACTGGGAAGGGGCCCCGGCTCGGGGCGCAGCCCCGGGGGCCGCCCCACGGCCCCACGGCAGCTCCAAGGCTCCGCCAGCCGGGATGGAACGTGGGAGGGGGAGCAGGGCAAGGGCTGGGGCTGTCGGTGCCCAGGGGACAGGAGGGACAGCGGGGGCACTTCACAAGCATTTCATGCAAAAGATAAAATCACAAGGAAGGCAAAAGCAACAGCAACAGTGGCACCATAGCCCAGGGCCACACAGGAACATGTCCCATTGGAGTGGGGGGACGCTGGCCCGATGCCAGGCACCCACCACAGCCGCTCTCTCCCTGCCCTCCACAGCTGGACAGGGGACAGAAAATTTAACCAAGGGCTCATGAGCTGAGATAAGGACCAGGAGAGATCCCTCGTCAAACACTGTCACAGGCAAAACAGGCTCGAAATTGGAGATACGAATTGAATTTATTGCTAACAAACTCAGAGTAGGAAAATGAGAAGAAGACTTTTAAAAACACCTTTCCCCCACACCTTCCTCGTTCCAGTTTTACCTCCTCCAGCAGGGATGTCCCACAAACAGGGAACCCCCACAAGCCCCTCACAACTCCCGGGGCTGGGCTGGCCCTGCCTGGATGCCGGGAGACACCAAAACCGCTCTGTCCCTGCCCTCTGCTACTGCACAGGGACAGGAAGTACAAGGAAAAGCCCAGGAGCTGAGAGAAGGACCGGGAGAGATCCCGCCCCGAGCACCAGCACGGGCACAACAGACCCAGCCTGGGCACAGGGAGGGAATTTATTACCAACCACATCACAGCAGCACAAGGAGAAGGCAAAGAAATCTGTCCAACACCTTCCCCCCACCCAGTGCAGATCACCCGGAACGGGGGTCACCAGGGCTCTGCCCCACGGGGGTCACTGGGGATCATCCAACGCCGATCCTGCTCTTTTGGAAGATGCACATTCCTGAGTACAGCCGGATTGTGAGTCCTCTTTACCTGGTTACCCACAAGAAGAACGATTTCCTTTGGGGACCTGAACAGTAACAAGCTTTTGCCCAAATCAAGCAGGAAATCGCTCACGCCGTAGCCCTTGGCCCAGTCAGGACAAGACCAGAGTGAAGAACGTGCTCTACTCTGCCGCCGGGAACAATGGTCTGTCCTGGAGCCTCTGGCAGAAGGTGCCTGATGAGACTTGAGGTCAACCACTGGGATTCTGGAGTTGAAGCTACAGAGGGTCTGAAGCCAACTACACTCCCACAGAGAAGGAAATCTTGGCAGCTTATGAAGGAATCCAAGCCGCCTCTGAGGTAATCGGCACTGAAGCACAACTCCTCCTGGTACCCCGACTACCAGTGCTGGGGTGGATGTTCAAAGCAAAGGTTCCCTCTACCCACCACGCCACCAATGCCACATGGAGCAAATGGATTGCTCTCATCACACAGCGTGCCTGTATCGGAAAACTGAATCACCCTGGGATTTTGGAAATAATCACAAATTGGCCTGAAAGTGAAAACTTTGGTCTCAATGATGAAGAGGAACAAGTGACATGCGCTGAAAAAGCTCCACCGTACAGCCAGCTGCCATCAGAAGACACACGCTGCACTCTTTTCACTGACGGTTCTTGTTGAATCGTAGGGATGAAACGAAAGTGGACAACAGCTGCATGGAGTCCCACACGACGGGTTGCAGAAGCTACTGAAGGAGAAGGTGGATCAAGCCAACTCACTGAACTCAAAGCTGTTCAACTAGCCCTGGACATTGCTGAAAGAGAGAAGTGGCCAAAGCTCTACCTCTGCACTGATTCATGGATGGTAGCCAATGCTCTGTGGGGATGGCTGGAAAAGTGGGAAAAAGCTAATTGGCAGCGTAGGGGAAAACCAATCTGGGCTGCTGAAGAGTGGAAAGACATCGCTGCCCAAATAAGAAGCTGGTTGTGAAAGTCCGCCATGTAGATGCTCATGTCCCCAAGAGTAGGGCTAATGAGGAACATCACAACAACAAGCAGGTAGATCAGGCTGCAAAGATAGAAGTGTTACAGATAGACTTAGATTGGAAACATATTTTTTCCCAGACCTGGTGGGAGAGGGCTGGTTGTAACCAAAGGAGAAATGCAGGAAATGACTTGGTCAGCCTTTCCTGGAAGAAGGGTAATTTTCTCTAATAATTACTAATCCTTTCCCTTGGCTTTTGACTTTCTTCACAAGGCCATTTGCATCCCAGCTTCAGCACGATGTGAGAAGCCCGGGCTCACAGAACTGCGTGAAAGATTCCTCCACAGCAACACTTGGGTGGAAACGGGAGCAGGGCGCCCGAGCACCCTCTGGGGAAGCCTCCCGCCAGATGGAATTTGTGCCGTGCCGGGAGAGGAGGAGGGGAGAAGGATGGGCCTTGCGTGGCAGCAGCAGGAAGTCTGGGCCGCAGGACATTGCACCTGCGCCGCTGCCCCGCAATCGGCGGCCGTGTCCCCGGGGCTGCGGCCCTGGCACCGTGTCCGCTGAGCTGCCCACGCTGCGGGAGCTCCCCGGGCTGGGCTCAGGCTCCCGCTGGCACCGGGCAGCAGGCTGTGCTCTCACTGTGCTCAGCAGCAGCGGAAAATGCCTCTGGACGTGCACATCTCCTGCTGCTGGGAAGAAGCAAGAAAGCGAGTCGAGAAGTTCTGGTTTCTCTTTGTCCTGCTGGATTTTTTAATTTCATTCCACGCTCCAGAGGCAATTGCTGTGCTGGCCTCTCTCAGCTATTTCAAGAGCAGCAGTAACAGGACTGTGTTTGAGCGCTGTGAATGTGGCCTGTATGGCTTTCATTCTCCTCGCCTTCGTGCTCGGGGGGTGGTGGGCATTCCAGTGTGTGCTGATCCTTACGCCTGTGACAAAAAGACTGACTTAAGTGCCATGAAAGCATGGTGGGTAGCCCTGACTGAAAGAGGCAATTGCAGTTTGGCTGAAGAACTTCAGGTGGCAGCCAGAAGGGCACAACAGCAGCCGTGATCTCCAGCTCACAAGGCAAAGGCAACAGCAGCATCCCGATGGCGCATCACGGTGAGTGAAACGGTGCGGAAACGCGATCATTTCTTCCTCTGAAGTTTGGTGCAGGGCAGCCCAGGCAGGCTCTGAGGAATCAGGGGTGTTTGTGGGTGACTGCTGTTCTGCTGGAGAGATTAGAAAAAGAAGGTGTTCTGCCATTGGAGTCTTGACATCAGTGCTTCGTCAGCAAGACCCGGCTGCTCCGTTCTGCGCTGGGTCCAGTGCAGGCAAAGGGCTGAGTGTGTGAAGTGAGTCCTGTTTTTCAGCCGTACAGCTCTGTCCTGTGCCACTCTCTGCTGACATGAAACAGGAGGGAGCAGGCTGACCTTGGCTGGGTGCCAGGTGCCCACTAAGTGGCTCTATCAGTCCCTTTCCCAATGGCCCAGGGCAGAGAATAAGATGGAGAACAACCAGCAGGGTGAGATAAGGCAGTTTTATTACAGAGAAAGAAAAGAGAAAAGAAAAGGAAAAGGAAAAGAAAAAAGAAAAGAAAAGGAAAAGGAAAAGAAAAAAGAAAAGAAAAGGAAAAAAGAAAAGAAAAGAAAAGAGAAAAGAAAAGAAAAGAAAAGAAAAGAAAAGAAAAAAGAAAAGAAAAGAAAAGAAAAGAAAAGAAAAGAAAAGAAAAGAAAAGAAAAGAAAAGAAAAGAAAAAAGAAAAGAAAAGAAAAGAAAAGAAAAGAAAAGAAAAAAGAAAAGAAAAGAAAAGAAAAGAAAAGAAAAGAAAAGAGAAAGAAAGAAGATTCTGCATGTGCGCAGGCTGAGGAAAAAAAGCCAAGCTCTATTTGCCATTAGCAGCGATGTTTGGACACTTCCCGGCAAGCTGGGCTTCAGCACATGGAATGGTCTCTCCGGGAGGGAAACGTTGAGGAATCACGAAAGCTCCCCTTGCCCTTCCTCCTCTCTCCCTTTGCTTTATACATCTGATCTGGAGTCATATGGTTGGAACATCCCCTTGGCTGATTTGGGTCCGCTGGCCTGGCTGTGTCCCCTGCCAGGATCCTGCCCACTCCCATCCCCTCTGCTGGGGGAAGGAATGGCAGAGGGACAGCGCTGCTGGGCAGTAGCCAGAACACCGCTCTGTTCTCAGCACCCGTCCAGCTACCAATGCAAAGCACAGCCCTGGAAGGCCCGAGAACTTTCCCTCAGGCAGATGCAACACACGGGACTTGAGCAGCCCAGGGCTCTGCCAGCCCCGCTCCTTGGACCTTGTGTCCCCACAAACAGACACAAAGTGTTTCTGCTGCTCCCCTTTCTGCACAAATCCACAGAGAGCTGGGATTTTTCCAAGTCTCGTGTCTCCGTTGTGCCGTATTCCCAAAGAAGCAGCAGCCCCTCCCGATGAACACGGCGAGTTACGCGGATGCTTGTCAGTTCCACTGCCTGCCTAGAAATCTGGGAACTGCTTCTAAATGCTGCTCCCTTCAGCTCTTGGGCACCGACTGACACAGAGCTGGGAAACAAATCCCCTGGCTGCTGGCTGACAAGGTGAGTTCCGCCAGAGTCAGAGCTCTGTGGGAAATCTCTATCCACGCCTCTCCTTTGAATAGATCCGCACACGGGGTGCACAGGGATGTGTCCTGTATGGAAAGGAAGGAGTGTGCCAGCACCGTGACTGACACTTTCCCTCTCCGTGTGCGTTGCGGAGCCACGGGTACAGAGACGTGATGGAAACCCTCGCACAGCCAGAGCCTTCTGTCCCTGCAGAACGGAGCGCGGCGGGTGGGGGCGGTTGGTGGGCAGCGAGTCCTGGACAGCGGGCGAGATCCAGCTCCACAGCTGCCAGGCCCCGCTAAGGCTTAATGCCGCCTCCTCGGCAACAGGAAAGGCCTTCAGCCTCGTCCCTGCCCAGAGGAGCAGCGCTGGCCTGGCTGCACAGCTCATTTTCCCCACAGGTCACAGGAGATGAGATCACAATGCTTGCAAACACCGACTGCGAGCCACAGCTCTGGGTGCTCACCATGAACCTCAGCTCTGCGAGCGCTGTCTGCCCCAGGCTCCAGGGGATGCAGTGGGAGCCCGGCTGGGCTCTGCCCTGGGACCATCCTCCAGGGACAGCTGCACACAGGGAGCATTTGGTTGCCACAAAGAGCCAGGCCATGGCTGCAGGGAGCTGCTCCAGGTGCAGCCTGCACTGCTGTGTGCTGCGCTCTGGGGCTGCTGCTCCCTGCAGAGGGGACTGCACTGGGGTGCCAGAGGAGACAAAGAAGCTCCATCTTAAGCCTAACTGGGCTGGGTGGCTGGGCTGGGAAGAGTGGCGAGGGTCAAGGGCATTCACAGAGCTCATCCTGCTCTGTGAAGAATGAGGAAAAGGGAGTGGGAACCCAGCAGTGAGCAGAGCTGAGGCCTGGAGAGCAGCTCTGAATGACACCCAAATCTCACCAGACCTCTGAGACATTGCTGTTCTTCAGCCAGCAATGAACACAAAGAGTGAACCTGGGGCTCACTCTTCCTTGTGGCCAGGGGCATCAAGGAAAGCTACAGTGCAATGGGGACTGCGGTGAGCTGGGAACTCACTGGGGGAAAGAGGGAGCACTTGTGGAGCAAAAGGCGGGTGGGGGAGAGAACTGTTCAGAGAAGGGCTGAGCTTCAGCTTGAGCAAGCTGAAAAATGTCATTGGGGGTCATCCCAGGCTGATTTCATTTCAGAAGTTACTGAACAAGTTTGTTATTGGGGGGTGCCATATTTTCCCCCGGAGGTGCACGCTCTGCAAACTTGAGCTGCACTGCCGAGCTGCTCAAGCGCGTCTCTGCTGCAGGTCACGGCGTTTCTTCTTTGGCTTCTTGTGGCCCCGGGGCTGAGCCTCAGCAGAGCCCTGGCGGAGGCCAGAGCAGCCTCAGCATCCACAGAGCCCCGCTGCAAGGAGAGAAAGCAGAAAGCGCCCGTCAGCTGAAGGCTCCCGTCCCCCTTGTCCCAGCCGCCTGCAGTGCCCAGGCCGTGCTGGCCGTGCTCAGAGCGCTGCCCAAAGCTGCCCAGCATTGCTGCCTCTGGCAGGAGAGCAGGAGGGCAGGACACGTGCCCAGCCTGCAGCCGGCCATGGCACAGCCACCTCCTCAGCAGCTGCCCAGAGCGGGATGCTACTGCGCTCGCTGCCATCTCCCAAAAGCCCTTATCCCAGCCGTGCCAAGAGGACGGGCACCCACCTCACGCCTCCCGCCGCCAGAAGAAAAGCTGCTCCCAAACGCTGTCCTCAGCCTTCTCCAAGGGCACGTCCCACCCACGCCGCAGCTGCTCCCAAGCACTTCGCCATCCGGACCAGAGAGCACCTAGAACGCTTCCTTTGGAAAAACAAACCATAAATCAATGAAAAGAGATTACAGACAAAAAGGGGAAACAAGGAAAAAGGTAAAAAATCTTCTCTGCTGGGGCCTTGAGGAAGGCCCAAGCCCGCCATGCGAGGGAAAAACCCACCCACGGGCCAGGGCAGCCCACGCTTTCTCCCTTCCCCCTGCACTGCCCCCAAAAGTCATGCTGAGCCCAAAGTGAACAAGGGCAGTGGAGCAGCCCAAGCCCTTCCTTGCCTGCAGAGCAAAGCAGCCCATGCACAGCTTCTGGTGTCCAACCTCTGCTCCCACCACGGGGCTTTGTTTGTGTTGGGCTGGCTGCCCCAGCCCCAGCCTGCGGCACGCTGGGTGCTGGGGGCTGTTGGCAGGGCCAGGAGCAGACTCCCAGTTCAAAACCAGCCCAGCCTATCCCCCCAGCCCTGCCAAAAAGCAGCTTGGCAGCCGGCTGAAGAATTGGTTGCATCTGCCCCAGCAAAGTGGGGAACCTTTGCTTCCCGGCCAGGCTGTGCAATGCACAGATCTGGGAGCATCCCCCTGCGTGTGGACTCATCTGCAAATTCGCTGTGGAGCCTGGCTTTGGAGAAGGTGCCACAATTGAAGTCCATCATTTTCAGCTTGCCAGGTGGAGGAAGAGCTTGTCATCCTTGATGTCACCCTCCATGTCTCCAGCAGCAGCAGCCGCACCTGGCACAGCTTCTCCAGGGGCTTCTTCTTCCCTGGGGCTGGAGCAGGCTGTCAGTGCTCTGCCCAGGGCCCCGGCTGTTGGTGAAGCAGGACAAGCAAAAGCAGCTGCCATGGCGGCCACCAGTGCTGGGAAGAGCAGCTCAGCTCCAGCAGCAGGGCTGCACGTGCCCAGCTGAGGAGCCCTGCGCAGCGATTCCAGCAGGACAAAAACTCTGCCTTTCTTTGCTGCTTCTTGCCAAGGCGCGTGTGCAGCTGGAACTCACCAGCTCCCTGGGTCAAAGCGTGTGTGTGGCTCTCTCCCTTCTCCTATGGCATGCGAATATCCTGCATCCAAGGATCACAGGACAGGTCTTCTAATGAGGGCCTTTCCGAGGAGAGCACGGATAAACACCGTCGGATGAGATCCTGGCACTCTGCGGAGAGAAAGCAGAAAGCACCAGTCAGTTGCAGAAGGCTCCTGTCCGCTTTGCCCCACTCTTGCCATGGCCAGGCCATGCTGCGTGTGCTCAGGGCTGTGCCTAAACTTTGCCATCAATTCTTTCTTTTGGAGGAGAGCAGGACATTGCCACCTCCTCAGCAGCTGCCAGTGCGGGATGCTCCTGAGCCCGCTGCTGTCTCCCAGCACTGCTATTCCCCCCGTGCTGCAGAGACGAGGATCCACCTGGAGAGAGCCGTCGTGGGAGCGAGAGCCGGCCCCAGGTGCTGTTCCAGCCCCTCCTGAAAGGGTGCTCCCCGCAGACCATCTGGTGCAGCACGATGCCCAGGGACCAGACGGTCGCTGCCTCGCCGTGGTACCAGCCGAGGTGCGTCCATTCTGGGGGGCTGTAGGACGGTGTTCCTATGGAACAGGAATATGGAATAGGTTCTTCAGGGGGACGCTGCCTGCTCCCAGAGCCTCGCCCCAGCATCCCTGGGCATGCGGGGGCCACACCAGCGGCACGCGGCGTGACCCGCTGCCCTCTCGCCAGCACCTGGGGCTTGTGTACAGACTGGGGATTGGAAAAGAAGCCGCTGGTGTCGCAAGAGGGCAGCGGAAGCCCTGGCAAGGCCCGAGCATTCCATGCAAAGGAAAAACCCACTTGGTGCTGGGGAAAAACCACGCTTTCATCCTCCCTGCCTGCACTGCCCCAGAAACCATTCTTAAGCTAAGGCAAGCACGGGCAGCAGAGCAGGCCGAGCCCTGTCTCGCCTGCACACCAAACAGGCTGGAGCACAGGTTCTGGCCCCCCCTCTCTGCTACCCCCACCCACGGGTGTTTCTGTGGCGCTGGCTGCCCCAGCCCCAGCGCCAGTCCTGGGCAGAGGGGCTGGCAAAGGCTGCCAGAAGGGCTGGAAGATGGCCCCTCAGCCAGCGCCGCTCAAAAGCAGCTCAGCTGAAGACTCCGGCTGCCATGACTGGCAGCAAAAGGGAGAATCCCCCCTGCCACAGCCGGCTTGGGCTGTGAGATGTTGGGCCGTGAGATGTTGGGCTGTGAGATGCCTCTACCAGGAGCCTCCCCCCTGCGTGGGCTCACCTGCAAAGCTGGTGTAGGCTGCGGCTTGCAGGTAGGTGCCACAGCCAAAGTCGATGAGTTTGGCCTGCCCGGTGGCCAGGTCAACCAGGATGTTCTCTGGTTTGATGTCCCGGTGCAGGACCCCGCAGCTGGTGCAGTGCCGCACGGCCTCCAGCACCTGGCGGAACAGGTGCCGCGCCACCTCCTCGCACAGGAAGCCCCGTGCCCAAATGAAGTGAAGGAGGTCCTGAGACCGCTCCGGGCGCTCCAGCACCATCACCACGTTTTTGGGGAGCTCCAGCCACTCGTGGAGCTGGACGATGCCAGGGAAGCCAGCGGACACCTTGTCCAGCAGCACGATCTCCAGTGGTGCTCGGGTGCCGTCGGGCTGTGGGAGGAGCACGATGCCGTCAGCGGGGCCCATGCCGTGCCGGGGCTCGGCAAGCCCTCAGCCAGCCGGGGACGCTCTGCGCGCTCCGCTGGCCCCACGGCCGCTCTCCCTCGAGGCGTTCTGGCGGCTTCCACCCTGCCGGGCCTCGGCTCATCCCCGCCCGTCGCGCCCCGGCTTCTCCCGCTGCCCCTCGCTCACTCACCAGCTGGCCCCAATGGTGGATGCGGTTCCGTGGCACCCGTTTGATGGCCACCTGCAAGGCAAGGGGAGCAGCGGGCTGAGCTCGCCGCCGCCGTGCGGAGCCCCATGCTCCTTCTCCTCCTCCTTTGCCCCCCGCCTCCCGCGCCCGCCGCCGGCCCCGCCACTCACCGGGGCGCCGTCCGAGAGCCGCGTCGCCGCGAAGACGCTGCCGAAGCCGCCGCGCCCCAGCAGCGAACCCAGCCGGTACCGCTCCTTCAGGCCCTGCTGCGCCTTCCGTGCCAGCGAGACGCTGCCGTCAGCGCTCGGCCCGGGGCCAGGAACGGCCCCCGAGCGCCGCTCAACCGCCCCGGGCCGGCCATCCCCACATGTTGCCTCTTTTGAAGCGGACACCGGCGGCTCGGGGCCGGCGGCCGCGCTCAAGAGCGGCGGAGTTCGGAGCGGGGAAGACGCTGCGGAGGCGGCGGGAGCGGCCGCGCCGCCTGTGTCCCCGGCGGGCCCCGGGAGGAGCCGAGGCCGGGGCCGGGGCCGGGGCCGGGGCCGGGGCCGGGGCCGGGGTCGGGATCCGGGTGGGGGTCGGGGTCGGGCCAGCCGGAGCCAGGGGCTGGCGATGGTGCCCAGGAGCCAGGCGCTGATGCCCGCCCAGCAGCGCCACAGCCAGGACGGCGAGAGCCGGGCGGAGGCGGGACCGCGGCGGGACGCCCGGGGGCGGGGAGGGGGCAGCCCCGCCCGGGGCCAGGGGCGGGCCGGGGGCATGGCCCGGCCGGGCACGGGGAGAGGGAGGCCGCGGGAGGGGGGGTTGGGGAACGAAAGGGAGAGCGGGAGAGGGTGCGAGACACTGGGAGAGGGAGAGGAGGAGCAGGAGAAGGGACGCAGAGGGTTCGTGGACTCGCTGCTCTTCTGCTGCTCTTGTGCTGCTGCCGCTGCCGCCGCTGCCGCTGAAGCGCTGGGAGCGTTTGTCCGCGTGTCCGTGTGTCTGTTGCCCGGGTGTCCGTTCCCCCCCCGCGCGCCCCACGGCCGAGCCCCGCGCGCCCCGGGGCAGCACGGGACGCTCCGCTCCGGGGCCGAGGCGGAGTCCCGGAGCATCTCTTCCTCCCGCAGCCACACCAAACCCGCTCGGCCATTGGGAGCATTTTTGCACACATTTCCCTTTGAAGGGCTCCTCTCTACTCCCATTTCCAAGGAGCCTCCCTGGGGTTTTGGCACCTGCAGCGACAGGGCAGCGATTGGGCTTCAAACTTCAAGAAAGGCATGGAGGGGCTGGAGCGCGTCCAGAGATGGGAATGGAGCTGGGGAAGGGTCTGGAGGACTTCTGAGGGGCAGCTGAGGGATGTGAGGGGGCTGAGCCTGGAGGAAAGGAGGCTCAGGGGGGACCTGGCTCTCTCCAAGTCCCTGACAGGAGGGGGCAGCCAGGAGGGCTGGGGCTCTGCTCCCAAGGGAAAGGACGAGAGGAAATGGCCTCGGGGGAACCTTTGGGGTGGATGGTGGGGAAATCCTCATCCTCCATGTCTCGACAGAGGGGGAGGGGGGGAGGGGTGGGGCACGACCTGAGGACACGGGGGTGGTGACGCTGGGCTCGGGACACGGGAAAGGGCACGGGAAGCCAAAGCCCCTCTGGGCGCTGGCGCTGGGCTGGCACGGGGTGAGCCGGCAGCAGGGCCCCACAGGCCTGAGGGACTTGCCCTGACGCCCGGGGAGTATTGATCCTGGTCTCTAAAAAATGAGACTCAATAAAATATCATTAAAAGATGCCTCCTTCTCCTTCTCCTCCTCCCCCATCCCTTCTCCTGCTCCCCCCGGGCCCAGCGCCCACCCTTGGCCCCCCCGTTTTCCCAGCGCGGTCGCATCCCGCGGGAGGAGCAGGGATGGAACCGGGGCAGGTCGGGCTGGGGCAGGGCTGGGCTGTGGGCCCGGCCTGGGAGCCCCCCACGCGCCCCCTCCTCAAATTCCCCTGGCGGGGGGCGCTGGGGGCGAGGGGGGACGCAGGTGGGGTCCGGGTGGGGAGCGCTGGGCGCTGCGGGTCTGCCTGGCAACTGGTGAGTCACCAGCGCCGCGCGCTCTGATTGGCTGAAGGTTGTTCAGCGCCTTCTCTGATTATCTGATACTCGCGGGGAATTTTGGTTGGTCCTTGGGGGCTGTGGGGCGGCTTAGGGGGGGGGGTCTCTGCGCCTTTGGGGTTCGCTGGGTGCCGATTTGGGGTTGAGGTGCCTCCCAAGGACCCCCCGGGGGGGGCGACACAGGGGTGACACACGGGGGTCCCCATTCCCGATCCGTCCTGGGGCCGGTTCTGCCCCCTCCACTCTCGGTCCCCGCGCGGGATCCCCCCCCCCCCCCCCCACTGTTCCCCAATAAACGGGACCGGGGCCAGCTGGGAAGCCTTCCTGGGAACCCTGGGAGCAGCCGGGCAGGGGCAGAGTGACAGCGGGGCTGGGGGGGACACACGACCCCCCCAAAATCAGCGCGGGGACGGAGCGGGGGGTCCCGGCCGGGCCCGAGGCCACGGGGAGGGGCTGCGGCCGCTGGCGGCTCAGGAGCTCTGTGGGTAGAGCAAAGGGGGTGACACCGGGCTGGGGGGCCCTGGGGGAACACAGAGCTCCGGGGGAGGGGGGACACGACCCCCGGGCCCCTCCCGTCACCTGCTTGCGCAGGTAGAAGCCGAGCCCCAGCGCCAGGAAGATGAAGCCCAACACGAAGCCCCCGATCCCCGTTAGCATCTTGGGGGGCGGGGGGGCAGCTTTGGGGGGCGGGCGGCAGAAGGATCTGGGAAACGGCGGTGGCTGCCGGGAAGGGACCGGAATGGACTGGGACCGAATGGGACAGCAGGATACACTGGGACCAGGACCGGGACTGGGCAGGGCCAGATTTGGAGCACCAGGGATTATACTGGGATATATTGGGACCACACTGAGGGCTACTGGGAACATGCTGAGGGCCAATGGGTGCTGCTGGGTTATACTGGGAGTGATTTGCATCATACAGGGAATGACTGGGATTGTACTGGGAGTGACTGGAACCACAGTGGTGGTGAAAGGGCACAATTGGAAAAATGCAGGGGGCAACTGGGATCATCCTGGGAGCAGCTGGCCCATACTGGGGTCATACTGGGATCATACTTGGAGTGACAGGGTCATGTTGGAGTGACTGGCATAGTTCTGGGAGTATCTGGGAGTGACTGGAAATCATACTGGGGGTGACTGGACTCATACTGGGATCCTGCTTAGAGCAACTGGGACCATGATGGGACAAAAGGCATCATAGAGGGACTGACTGGGAGTGGCTGGGTTCATACTGGAAGTGACTGGGGCCCTACCTTACTCTACTGGGAGGGACTGAGAATGAAAGGAACCATACAGGGCATGACTGGGAACAACTGGGACCATGTTGGGGGCAAGTGGGATCTTATTGGGAATTACTGGGAACAAAAAAGCTTGAGTGGAGTTTTTATCCCGTGGCATTCCCGGGGAGCAGCGGCAGCTCCGCGCCCCCAGCCCGGAGGGTGGGAGCAGGGGAACCACTGGCAGCACCTTCGGGGCACAGCCGAGGGCTGGGGGGCTCCTCCCCCACTTCATTTTCTCTGCCCAATTCAAATCATCCCCTCCCATTCAAATCCCCTCCGTTCACATTTTCTCCCCACCATTAAAGTTTCCTTGCCCCAATTCAACTTTTCTCCCCAGTTAAGCCCTGAGGCCCCTTCCCACCCCCGGCTCCTCCCCGCAGGACCCGGCCGGGACCTTCTGGAAACAGCAGCGGGAAGAGTTCAAAAATTCCTCATTACTTCCATCGATTTCCTTGGTTTCCGGGGCATTTTCCTGCGGCTGCTCCGGGCCATGGCTGAGGGGTCCCCTCGGGCTCCAGCCCCTTTCCAGCCCCTTTTTCCAGCTCTTTTCCTCAGCTGACCCAAAGCTGCGGATTTTGGGGGTTGGGAAGAGTCGCTCTGCTCGGGGGTCCCCGCGGTGCCCCAGGGAAGCCCCGAGGCCGCAGCGCGGTTCCCTCCGGCCCCTTGGAGCGTTTGGAATCTCCAACTCCCAGCAGTCGCTGTGCGTGGGGTTCAATCCCCCCTGCAGGGTTTTCCCCCAGACCGGCTTTCTTTCCAGAGGGTTTTGTGGTTTCGCTTCGAGCCGGGGCCTGAGGGCACCGGAGCAGCCGCGGGTGCCGGGGCAGGAAGGGCTGAGGGACAGCAGCGCCCCACAAACCTCCGGGAGGGGGACAAGGGCTGGAGGAGGCAAAGAGAGAATAAACACGAGATTTTAGAAAAAGAAAAAAATATATAGATGATATGTAAAATATAATAAAAAAGAACTCTGAAAAAAGAAAGTAACAGCAGAGCTTCTTCTCCTGGGACTTTGGGTTTCTTGTCCAAGCTCCGAGCTGGGTGTGAGCCAGAAACCAGTGGCTGGGAGAGACATTGCTGCTGAAGGGCTTCCTATGGCCAGGACTAAAGTGTCGAGTATCAAGGAACAGCTTGAGGTTACAGAAGCGCCAGCGCTCCCGTTGGATTCCCTCGTTGGAAGCTGAAAGGGGAGCTCCGTCTGTGAGTCTGCTTTGTAAGGATTGAATGTAAAACTCCAGAGCAATCCCCGTTTCCCTCCCTCCTCTGGCCAGCGGCGCACGGAGAAGGGATGGGAGTTTCGGTGAGTTCGTGCTTCCCCCTGAGGGACAGGAATCCTTGCCGTGTCCAGCGGGGGTCCCTCCCCAGCCGTGCGGTCACTCCCCGGCCCGGCCCTGAGGCGCGGGGCAGTCGCGGGGCAGCCGCGCTCCGGCCCCGTCAGCAGCACCGCCGCTTCGTGCCGGGCAGGAGCGGCAGAAGAAGCCGGGCGACGGCGGGGGCTGAATCCCGGCAGCAGCGAGGAGGAAGAAGAGGAAGAAGAGGAAGGGGCCGGGGCCGCCTGCGGTGTCCGATCCCCGGCAGCAGCGGGGAGGCCTCGGGCAGCGGCGGCGGGCGGGGCCCTTTGGAGCCGCCCCGAGGGCTCGGTGCCGCCCCGGGCCCCTGAAGGAGCCGCTCGGCGGGACGGGCGAGCTGGGAACGAGAGAAAACCCCGAGAAAAGAAGAAAATCCGATCAAAGAACCGCACCGAGGGGCGTCTCCGCCGGCCCGTGGCACCGAGAGACCGGCGAGGAGCCCGGCGCTGAAAGAGCCGCAGCGGAGGGCGTGGGATGGGAGGTGCGAATGGAATAAAAGAAGGAGAAGGGAGTAATAAATTCTAGAAGAAGTGCACAGTGGCGGCTGCGCAGCGACTGAAAGAGCTGCAGCGAGGGAGCGTCGGGGCAGCAGCGCGGGGTCTCGTCCGCTCCGTGTCACCGCAAGAGCCGCAGCGAGGGACGGGCGGGGCGCGGCTCGGATCGAGCCCCTCCAGCTGCGCGAAGAGCGGCGACCCCGCGGGACCGCGCCGGGGCCGGGCGGCGGCGGCAGCCAGAGCCGGGGAAGCGGCTTGGAGCGGCGGAGACGAGCGGGGTGTTGCCGTCAGCTCCGCTCAGCCCTCGGGCACTGGGGGGTTCCGGGGCTTGTTCCCGTCAGCTCCGCTCAGCCCTCGGGCACCGGGGGGTTCCGGGGCTTGTTCCCGTCAGCTCCGCTCAGCCCTCGGGCACCGCGCTGGGGCCCCGCGCACTTTTCCAGCCCGGCCGCCCCCACGGGCCGGACCCCGCGGCTCCCGCTGCCCCCGCTGCCGCCGCCTCGGCCCCGCGGAGCCCAGAAATCCCGGAAAATCGCTCCCATGCACTAAAGAACCTTTTCGTGCGCAGCCAGGGGCGCAGAGGGGGGATCCTTATGAAGTCCCCTCCCCTCAGTCCCTCCTGGGCACGGCCGGGCATTAGCGCAGCTCCCGGGGCTGTGTCCCGGCACCGGCTGCTGCCACAGGGCACGGGGCTGCCGCGCTTGGGCATTAAACGCGACAGATTTGGGGAGCAGGGACAGCCACAGAAACCCTCGGGGAGCCCTCGGGAGCCTGGAGCTGCCCGAGGGGCACAAAGGATGCTCTGGACACAGCGATGGCCCCAGCAGCGGCTCTGCCCCCCAGCACGGGGCTGTGTCCCAGGCCCCACGGTCCAGCCCGAGGTTTGGGGGCGGCAGCAGAGCTGCTGGACGGAGGACGGATGGAGGAGCAGGAGCGGGAGGAAGAGGAGGGATAAAGGGGGAGGGGCGGGAGGAAGAGGCGGGACAGAGGAGGCGGGACAGAGGAGCCTCCACGTGCATCCATCGCTCTCTGTGTCCGCAGCTCTCGGCCTCGGGAGCATCGCTCCCCCCATCCCGCAGGTGACCGGGGAGGGGCAGCTCGCCCCAAATATCTTGGGCGGTGCCTGGGTTGTTTTGGGAGAGGGGATTTTTGGAGCTTGGAGGACTCCAGCACCGAGCCCCAAATCTCTTTGTTGGTTCCTGGGGGAAGGGGGTTTTGGTGGGGCGGGAGGGAGGCGGATGTTTGGATCTCGCAGGGCTCCAAATGTGAGGCACAAATGCCCCTTGGGGGATATTGGGGAGCCCCCGGCACGCGGGGTTTTGGGGGTCCCGGTGGCGGCTGCCGGGAGAAATGGGATGGGGCGGGATGGGGCCCAGGAAGGGTGGGATGTGGATTGGGGTGTGGGATGAAGTGTGGCGGAGGGGGATGGGCGGGATGGGGCCTGGGCTAAGGCAGCCGAAGGTTGGGGATGATGAGGCCGGGGGGACCCCACTCCTGAGGGGCCTGCGGGGTATCCGGCAGCTCGGAGGGAGTTTTGGGGCACCCCTAATCCTGAGGGGGTGGTGCTGGCAGCGGGCGACACGTGGCTCCGGCACCTCTGGCCCCAGCTGAGCCCCCCCCGCCCCCCGGAGCGGAATTTGGGGAGGGGGAGGTGGGGGCGGCCAGGCCGGGCCCCCCCGCGCTGTCCCGGCGGGGGCCGAGTGCGGGCGGGAGCCCCGCGGGGCCCGGCCCTGCCCGGGCACGGCTGATGCCGCCCGCCCGCGCTCCGCACTGGTCCGGACTGGTGCTCCCAGTGCCGTGCGGGGCGGGGCCGCTCTGGGGACCCCCCAGGGCACAGCGCGGCTGCTTTGGGGCTGTCGGCACCGCCCGGCGCTGGGCATGGGGCGTGTGGGGGCAGCTGGGGCCGCACTGGTGGCACTGGTGGTGCTGGGAGCCCCCCCGGCCGCGGGGTGAGCGGTGAGAAGGGGGGCAGGTCTGGGACCCCAAATTGAGCGAAATGGGGAATGGAACCCCCAAAGTGAGCAGGAGGGGCCTGGAACCCCCAAAAGCAAGGCTGGGGGAGAGGAGGCAGGGATTTGGGATGGGGAAGGCGCTGAAGTGGGGGGGGAAGAGGCGGCTGGGACCCCCAAACAAAGCGGGAGGGGGATGGGACACCCAAATTGAGCTGGAATGGGGCTGTGGATTGGGGGAACACTGAGAAAGGGGAGGAGAGGGGAGGGAAAGGTTGGGTTGGGACAGCAGAAGAAGAGCAGTTCCATGGGGGTCCAGCCCTGTCTCCCAGCACCTGAGCCCTGGAGCGATTCCCTGGGGCTCTGGGGAAGGGAGGGATCTGCACTGGGGGGGTCCCCAACCCCCCTGTCCGTGCCTGGGGCTGATCGGGGCTCCCCCCACACAGCAGCCGGTGCTGCGGCAGCCGTGAGGCAGAGGGGTGGGAAAGGGGGGCAGGGTGGGAGTGGAGGAGGAGCGGGAGGGAGAGGAGAGAGGAGGAGGAGGAGGAGCTGGAGAACCACGAGGTTCCACTGCCCGCCCACTGTGTCCGCAGCACCCCCAGCCCCGGTAGCATCTTCCCCCCCATCCTGCAGGTGAGCGGGGAGGGGGAGCTCACCCCAAATCTATCAGGGGTCTCCAGGAGGGGTTTTTTTGGAGGGGTGTTTGGAGCTTGCAGATTCTGGAATCGAGCCCCAGATATCCTTGCATGTCCCTGGGAGGGATTTTTGGGCCAGAGGGGATATGTGGATCTTGCAGGACTCCAAAGCTGAGCCATAATTGCCCCTTGGCGGTCTTGGGGGGTGCATGTTAGGATTGCCTGGTCCTGGCGGGGTGGGACATTGGCTTTGGGGATCCCCAGGAGAGCTGGGGGCTGGAACACGGGACCCCTGGAGTGGGGAGAGCAGAGAGGGATGATACCAGAGCTGGGGGACCCCCAAGAGCCTGGAGGGGTGGGGGGGCTTGGAAATGAGGCAGAGCTGGGACCGCTCAGCCCTGAAAGGGGCGGTGAGGAGAGGGGGGAGCCCCAAGTGCCTGGAGTGGAGGGAGGCTGAAGAGGGGACCCTGGGACCTCTGGGAGCCAAAGCAGAATCAGGAAAAAAGGGACCTGTGGGACCCCCAAAACCCCTCAGCATCCCTAAGCAGGACCCCAGAGAGGGGGATCCCCAGGACCCATGGGACCTCCAGCAGCCCTGACAAGGGGGACCCCCAGAACCCCAAAGTGAGGAGACTGGAAAGGGGGAACTCCTGGAGGCTTTTTTTGGAGTCACTCTTGATTTTTTGTTGGTTTTATGGACACCGGTGACTTCTAGAGGTGGACTTGGGCATGAGGAAGCCCCAACCCAACCCACTCATCCCTTGTTTCTCCCCAAACCAGGATTTCCCATTCCCAACCCTTGGCCAGATGGAGAAGGAAGCTGCGAGGAAGAGGAAGATGTCCCGGGACCCCCAGGCAGGTGAGGAGGAAGTCAGTGCCCCTTTCCCCCTCTCTCCTGCTCCATCTCCCAGCCCAGCATCGCCCCCGGCTGCAGGACAACCCCGCTGCCAACGCCGTCCTGCCGGGGACGGACTGGGGGGATCTCCTTCCCCTTCCCTGTGGCACGGAGGCAAATCCCATCCTCTCCTTGTCCTTCCTCCCCAGACAAGGAGCTGAGCACGGAGCCCAGGGAGGACAAATCCCCGTGGCAGAACCTGGTGGAAGAGGCCGTTTTGAGCGGCTCCACGGCACAGGAATCCAACGGGGAGGAAAAGCCCCAGAGATCCCACAGGAGGAGGGGCTGCAAACGCAGCCCAGGGTGCTCTGAGGAGGAAAGACCCATCCTGTGCCGGGAAGGCGGCCGGAGATGCAGCCAGAGGTCAGAGCTGGTGGTTCATGAGCAGCTTCACACTGGGGAGAGGCCCTACGAGTGCCCTGAGTGTGGGAAGAGGTTTCACACCAGCTCCCATCTCCTCCTGCACCAGTGGATTCACACAGAGGAGAGGCCCTTCCACTGCCCCGAATGCAGGAAGGGCTTCAAGCAAAACTCGAACCTCGTCACCCACCGGCGCATCCACACCGGGGAGAGGCCCTACGAGTGTCCCCAGTGTGGGAAGAGCTTCTCCACGAGCTCTCACTTGACCAGACACCAACGGAGGCACCGCTAAGGGAAGCCCTGAGAGTGCCCCAACTGCGAGAAGAGCTTTGTCCTCTGCTCCAACTCCATCCACATTTGGCAGAGCCCTGGTGACCCACATTCCCTGTGATCCATGTTGGGAAGACCCCTGGCTGGTGCTCTCCATGTTCTCCTGGATCCCTGTAGGCACCTGGGTGAACGCAGGGGCAGAACATCCATCGGGACTCAGATCAACATTGGAAATGCATTGGGAAGAGCTGATTTTTTAACTTTACACCCTAAAAAATTTCATCTGTTCTGTCCAAATGTTTCTTCTGCTGGCATCAAGCCACCCTGGATGATCTTGGAGGTCTTTTCCAACCTAAGTAATTTCCATGTTTATACTGTCAAAACAATCAAAATTGGGATAAAAATAAAGAAATTAAACAAAGAGATCTAAAGCTGCACCATTTTCCCAGAATTTGGGGATGAATTTGTGGTTCACGGAAATATTCGGGAGTATTTGGGTGTTGCGGGGCTGTGAAGTCAGGCAGATTGGGGCCACAATCTCACAGTTGTGCTGGCAGAACATGTCCACCTGAGCCCATCCGTTCCCCAGGAATTCCGGTTGTCTGTCCCAGTCCCTGGCCTGGGTCTCCCCCTTTGGGGTGTGACCTCCAAAGTGCCCAAATCGCTGCTGAAGTGCCCGAGCTGCTCTGGGCTGTGGATGTTCCTATCCCCCAGCCGGTCCTGGTTGGTGCCATGGGGGGTGGGAGGGGGTCTGGGGGCTCCTTGGGGGAGTGGGATGGGCTTTTTTGGCCCTTGGAGCCACTTATGGTGCTGGGATGGGGTTTGGGGGGCTTTTGAGGCAGTCTCTGAGGGAGTTTTGGGGTGCTGGCAGGGCTGTGTGGCTTGGAGAGAATTTGGGTGGGTGTTGGGAAGGGGATTTGGTGGCTTTTGGGACCATTTCTATTGCAGGGAGTGGTTGGGGGAGTCCAGGCTGGGAGCTGTGGGGTGGTTTGAGGAATCTGAGAGTGGCTGTGGGGCTGGGAGGGGGTTTTAGTGCAGTTGTGACCTCCCCCCCAGATCCCCAAAGCTGCCACCAGACCCCACCCCCAAGATGCTGCTGGGGATCGGGGTTTCCATGTTGAGGTTCCTCTTCCTGGCGCTGTGGAAGAAGGTGAGGGGGTCCCCAGGGGCTGTGTGTGTCCCCCCAGAGCGTGTGTGACCCTCCCCATCCCGGTGTCACCCCCTTTTCCCTGCCCACAGGGCTCCTGAGCCAGCCCCTGCTGCTCCGGGAGGGAATTTGGGGAGGGGGCAGAGGGGGTGCGCAGCCCCCGCCGGGGGATGACCCCGGCCCAGTGCCCTTCGTTCAGCACCGAGCTGGGCTTGGGGCCGCAGGAGGAAGAGGCCGATGGGAAGCAGATCCTGCAGGGGGACAGGGCTTGGGCTCAGGGCAAGGTCCTGCCCTGCACACCTGGCTCAGGTGTGAGCCTGCCCCGGGAAGGGAGCGGGACATTGCCATCCCCACGGATCAGGGCTGGGAGCAGCGCTGGGAGCACGGACATGGAAATCCTGGGAGCCACTGGGACCGCACTGGGGGGTGAATGATCCCCCCCAGCACCTTTCCAGGCTGCCCTGCGAGCTGAGAAATGCTCGCTGGGCCTCGGCCTTGGCCAAGAGCCCCCGGGCTCAGCTGCTCTGAGCTCAGGCGCTGCCGGCTCCCGCAGCCCGCCCAGGGCCGCCCTGCCCGTGCCGGGGCTGTGCTGGAATTCTCTGCTGCTGCTGGGCCACTCGGGGGATCTGGCCCAGCAGGAAAGGTGACCCTGAGCCAGGAGCTTTCCTTGGCTGCAGCAAAGCCTCGGCATGGAAAGACCTTCCCAGCGCTGTGCCCTGGGCCGGGAGGGATTGTGCCACCAGAGCTGTCCCTCCATTTCTTCTGCCAGGCAGCTTTAGCACAGGAAAAGTGGAGAAGCCAGAGCTGCCTCTCAGCTTTCCGCAGTCCTGCAGAGGAATCCTGTGTGGGAAGCACCCTGGGAACAGGGTTTAGTTGCCAGGGCAGGGGAATTCAGAGCCCTTTCCTCCCCCGTGGGCCCACGCTCTGGCCCTTGCCCTTTGCAATGGCCCTGCAGCTGCCAGAGGGGCCTTTTTGGCTCAGCTGAGAGCAGTCCTGCTGCAAGGCTGTCCTCGAGCTGCTTGGGCTGCACATGTGCCCAGGGAATGCTCATTGCTTGCAGTCTCAGGCGCTGTGGGTGTGCAGGTGTAACTACTGCAGGAGGGAACAGCTCTGCTGGGGGCAGTTCTCTTTTTCTTGGTGGTTTTTCTGTTGAATGAACGTTCCCTGCCAGCTCTGGGCAGAGCTCTGTACCTGTATGTGCCACTTGTCTGTGGCATTGTGGCTCAGGAGGTGGCCAAAGGGAGCTTGCCCGAGGTGTGGGCAGAGGAATGGCCATCAGGCCAGGCTGGGGGGTCAGCGGCCGGTCAGTTGCGTTGCGTGGCCGCGGCTCTGGAGGCTTGTGTGGGAGCGTGTGCAGGGCTGGAAGGCTGGGGCTGCCGCCGCTGTGTCCCAGAGCCGGGAAGGCCGGGGCTGGCCCGGCCCTGGCCCGGCCCCGCCAGCTCTGGCAGCTGCCGGCGGGGACACAAAGGGCAGCTCCGAGCTGCGGCCGCTGCGCTGCGGCCGCACAAAGGCAGCGCCCGCAGAGCTCCAGGGCAAGGTCCTGGCCCTGGCTCGGGGCTGGGCCGGGGCCAGCGGCAGAAAATCAACTTGCAGCTTGGGCCCCGCAGCAGGGAGGAGCAGCAATTGCTGGCTGAGAGAGACTCTTGCCAAGGGCCTGCGGGGCCGGGCCCCAGGGAACGGCTTCCCGCTGCCCGAGGGCAGGCTGAGATGGGATGTGGGGCAGCAATGGTTCCCTGGCAGGGCGCTCAGGGCTTGGCACAGGCTGGCCCCAGAAGCTGCGGCTGCCCCCGCATCCCTGCAAGTGTCCCAGGCCGGCTCGGCCATTGGGGCTTCCTGCCCAGGAGGGCTGGGCTGGGCTGGGCTGGAGCTGCTGAGGGCGGGATGGGCTCTGCCTGAGACAGCTGAAGGCTGCGCATGATGAGGCCGGGGGGACCCCGTTCCTCAGTGGGTTCTGGGGTATCCCACATTCCTGAAGGGATGTCAGGGTATGTCCCATTCCTGAGGCAGTTTTGGGGTCCCCCCAATGATTAGGGCGGGCTTGTGAGAGGGGGGCTGTGGTACTTGGAAGGGGGACCTTTTATCAGGGAGCCGGGGAGCCCATTTTGGGAAGGATGCTGCTGTTTCTGGCAATGTTGAGAGGTTCTGAATGGGCTGTGGGGCCCTGGCTCTCATTTTGGGACTTGAGGTGAGCCCATGGGCACAGCAAGGGCTGAGGAGAGGTTCCAAGCTCCCATTTGGGATGGAGGGGTTGAGCAGGTGCCTCCAATAAACTCAATGCCAGCCCCAATGTGTCGATGGCAGCCCCAAATGGCTCAATCCATCAGCCCCAAGGCCCAGCTGTGGGGAGTCAGGAAGCACAGAAGGGGAATTGGTGTCCAGGAGGGGTGGATGGGATGGGATGGGATGGGATGGGAAGGGGATACGACGGGGTGGGATGGGTTGGATGGGGATGGGGTGGGATGCAATGAGGGTGATATTTTGGTGGTGGGGTGTAGTTTTCAATTGATGGGGTGGTTTGGGCACTTGGATTGGGGCACTCCAGGGAGGGAAAGCAGGAGACACTTTTGGGGAGGCTCCTGCAGCTTTTTGACAATTTTGGGGCCTCTAAGTGGCTTCTGGGAGGTTGCAGTGAATTTGGGGAAGGTGCCGTAAATCCCCCACAATTTGTGGGGCTGAGGTGAAATCCCCACATTTCGGGAGAGTGAAGGGACCCCAGTTGGGAGGGGGTCCTGCTGCTTTGCACCCCTTCAGTGTGGTGAGAAGTGGAAGGAAGGAAGGAATTCGGAATTGGGAAGGAATTCGGAAGGAATTCGGAAGGAATTCAGAAGGAAGGAAGGAAGGAAGGAAGGAAGGAAGGAAGGAAGGAGTGAAAACAATGTAAGCACTGAATGAAACAAGAAAAAAGGTAAATAACTGAGTTCTCTTTTAAAAAATATCAATTACCTCTGAATCCAAAGTTGCAGAAGACTTTTCACTCCACATTTGGGTTTTGTTTTACTCTCTCATACTTTTTCTGACTCTTTTCTTTTTTCTCTTGTTTTTAATAGATAACATCTGCTAGGAAAGGACTGCAGAGCAAAATGAGACCCATTTCTGGCAGGCAATGAAAGTGTGGGCTCCTGGTGTGGTTCCTTTTGTGTGGATCCCTCATCTCTGCGGCACGGGGGGAATAGCAGTGCTGGGAGGCAGCAGCGGGCTCAGGAGCATCCCGCTCTGGCAGCTCTGAGCAGGTGGCACATGTCCTGCTCTCCTGCTGCCCTCCAAAGCACAGAATCCATGGGCAAGTTTAGGCACAGCTCTGGGCACAGCCAGCATGGCTTGGGCACGGGAACGGGGGGCAAAGCGGGCGGGATCCTTCTGCAGCTGCCTGGTGGTTTCTGCTTTCTGTGCCCAGAGTGCTAGGATGTTCTGAAGAGGTGCTTGTCCATGCAGCCCTTGGCCAGGCCATCCTTGGAAGAGCTCTTCAGTGAGCCTTGGCTGCAGGGTGTTCATGTGCCCTAGAGGATGGCAGAGAGCCACGGGCACAGTGTGATCCAGGGGCCTGGCAGGGAACAGCCCCACCCATCTCTTGGCAATCAGTGGCAAAGCAAAGCAGACTCTTTTGTCCTGCTTGTAGCTGTGAGCAGGGAGCATCAGAAGGGAACACGCAGCTCTTGGGCTGCAGCTGAGCTGGAGGCCTGCTCTGGCAAGCACTGGTGGCCACCATCCCCCTGGTTTTGCTTGTCTGGATCATTGATTGTCTGCTGGGGCCCCGGGCAGAACCCTGAGAGCCTGGTGTGGCCCCAGGGAAGGAGAAGGAGCCCCTGCAGAAGCTGTAGCAGGTGGGGCTGCTGCTGCTGGAGCCACCAAGGACGAGCTCAAGGACAACAACCTCTTCCTGGAGCTGGCCAGCGGCAGCTGAAGATGATGGCCTTTGATTCTGGCACCTTCTCCAAAGACACGCTCCACGGCCAGTGTGCAGGTGAGTCCAGAGCCAGGGGGATGCTGCCAGAGCTGGGCATGGCACGGCCTGGCCGGGCACCAAAGGTTCCCCCTTTGCTGGGGCGGCTGCAGGGAATTCTTCAGTGGCTGCCAATACATGTGTGTCATTACAAAGCTCTCAAGGGACTGATTAAAGCAGAGGACTGGAGACCATGACTGCACAAACCTCTCAGAGACTCAGTGTCAGAAAGAGGTACTTTAATTACCCTGGAGTATCTCAAAGCATTAATGAACCCCAGTGAGTGTTGTTACTGACAAAGAATCTCCAGGGACTCATTAGAGCAGAGAATTGGGGGCCAGGATTGCACAAAGCTCTCAGAGACTCCCAGGCAAAAGCCAAAGCCAAAGTCCTTTGAAAACCCTGCAGTCCCTGGGAGCATTGAGGAGCCCCCAGGGCCATTCCTGACCAAGGCTCCCCAGGGACTCCTTCCAGCAGATCCCTGAGGCCACTGGGATGTGGGGGGATGCTGAGGGCAGGACAAGGGGCTGACAGAGCCCAGCCCTGCTGGGGCTGTGCCAGGAGGACCCAGGGCCTCAGGACAAGGTGTCTCCTCCCAGCCCTTGGTGGCCCAGACGCTGCTGTGCCCCAGGGCACCAAGGCTTGGCTTCTCCTGGGCACTGCCAGCCCTGCCAGGGCCCTTGGCCATGGCCAGCACAGCTTGTTCTGCGCTGTCCCACAGCTGCTGCTGTGTCCCTGCAGGCTGCACACTCCCATCTCGCTGCCCCGCCAGCTCTGCCCTGCCACTGCCAGCCCTGGCCTAAGCTGTGCCCAGCCTCACCCTCTGTGCCTTGGGCACACACACATGCCCTGAGCTCATCCTCCCTCTGGGTGCTTCTCCTGCCCCAGCGCTGCCCTGGGAGGGACATTTCCTCCTCCTCATGCCCAGTGTTGCCCCGCCCAGCTGCTCTGTGGGGCAGTGCGTGTCTCTCCTGCTGTTCCCTCCCTCCCAGGAAAGCTGCACCATGTGGGGCACGGCCCTTCCAGCAGCCTCCCAGCCCCTCAGCCTTGTTGGGCCCTTTCCCCTGAGCAGACAGCAGCAGCAACTCCGTGCTCTGCCCAGCATGCTCCTTTTGTCACCAAACTGCAGGAAAATAGAAACTGTCCAACACCATCTTTGAAGTGTCAGAGAATCAGGCCCTGTGGAACCAATGAGCCCTTGGGACACAGGAGGATCTCATGTAACCCAGGGTCAGTTCTGACACTGCAGATCCAAAGAGATCCTTGTGACACTCTGGGGCCTTGTGGAGCCCTTCTGCCCTGCTCTCTGCACCAAGGAGACCCTTGTGACACTATGGGACCTTGTGCAGCCAAGGAGAGCATTGTGAGAGTGCGGGGCCATGGAACCAAGGGACCATTGGGACCTTGTGGGGCCTCCTGGACTCAAGGGACCATTGCCACACTGGGGGGCCTCATGGAATGAAGGGTCCATTGTGCCACTGCAGAGCCAAGGACACCATGGAACCAAGTGTGGGGCCCATGGAACCAAGGCACCATTGGGACACCCCGTGGCCTCATCTTCTGGAATTTCAACAGATCTGAGGGATGGCAGCACCTGCAGGCAGCACGGAAGGATTCTGGGGAGAACCTTTGATCCCTGCTCCAAAGGAAATCAGAGAAAGAGCCCTGGTCAGATCAAGGCACCTTTTCCTTTTCCTTTTCCTTTTCCTTTTCCTTTTCCTTTTCCTTTTCCTTTTCCTTTTCCTTTTCCTTTTCCTTTTCCTTTTCCTTTTCCTTTTCCTTTTCCTTTTCCTTTTCCTTTTCCTTTTCCTTTTCCTTTTCCTTTTCCTTTTCCTTTTCCTTTTCCTTTCCCTTTCCCTTTCCCTTTCCCTTTCCCTTTCCCTTTTCCTTTCCTGGTGTAAACTGTTGACCTGCCTGTAAGGTGCAGCAAAAGCTTTGCAGGGTTTGGTTCAAGGTAGCCAAGGTTGGAAGAGGGAAGTGTTGGAGTCCCTTCTAAGAGAAGGGTTGGAGTCTTTGTGCCATGACTGCCTGGCATCCATGGAACAAGTGTGTTCTGGCAGACTCTGGGATCTCGAGAGCAATCCCATGCAGGAGCCAGCACTGGCCCTGCACCCTGGTGGGAGCAGCGTGGTACGGATGGGAAACGGGCAGCTGGGTGTGCAGTGGGAACCTCGAGCCAGGTCATAGAAGGCCAGGCTTTAGCTTTGACCACAGCAGCACAAAAAGCAGAATGAATGACCTTGCCTAGAAATCACTGAAGGACAAAGGGTGACCATATGGACTGATTTGAACTCTGGGTTTGGAATAATACACGCCCAGGGAGCCACATGGAAGGAAAGGGCACAGAGGTCTCCAGTGAGTACAAAAAGAAATCAGTCCCCTACTGCAGAGTGTGCCAGAGCCAAAAGAAGTGGCCCTGATGCCCTTGTAAAGCCCATGGGTTTGGAGACTCCCCAGTTAATCCAGGGAATCCATTGGCTGACCAAACAGCTCAAGAGGGTGCTGAAAAAGCTCTCCTTGCACTAATACCTAGCAAAAACTGGAATGTTCTGCAACAACAACCAGATTCCAGTGATCAGGACAGGCAGTCAGCCCCAGCAGCAGCAGCAGCTACGGAAAATCCCAGCAGGTGATTGGTAACCCCGTGTGGGCAGGTAATTGTAGCTCCACAATTAATGTAGAACGGAACTAAAACATCAGGAAACACATGAGGAAATGGAGAATATGGTGGCCAGTTTACAAAGGCATCTAGTAAGCACAAAAATGGCAAAAAATGATAGATCAGTTGTTGAGAAAGATGTGATTGGTTTTAAAGGAAGAAGGCTGCCTCCAGGGCTCGTTAAATGGGAATCACCAGGTGATTTTGGCCAACTGATTTTGCAGAAGTGCCCAGGCAGAAGAGGAACTGGCCCATTTTGGCATTGGTGGATCCTATTTCTGGATGGCCAGAAGCTTCCCCATGTGGCACCAACAAGCCAAGGGAAGTCTCAGAAGCTTTGCTGAAATGAATATTTAATAGCACTGGGACTAACTCTTGTAAGCCTTAAAAGGTGCATGGTTCTCAACAGATCATTGGCGCTGGACTCGCCTGCACATCCTTTCCAACCAGGAGACCCGGTGTGCATCAGAACCTGGAATTTTGGAACAATCCAGCCAAAGTGGAAGGGACCATCTCAAGTCCTGCTGGTAACCTACCCTGCACTCAAGGTAGAAGGAATCAAACTTGGGGTTCATCACATGAGGGTAAAACCAGCGAGCACACATTAAACACAGCAGAAACAAGACTGACTGACACCGTGGGGTTTGGGGTTTTGACATAAATCCTATTGTTTTAGGTATTGAATATGATTTTCTAGGGGGATACTATTTATTGGATGTAGATGAAGATGATCAATAATTGTGTATCTACAATAATAATGGAAACGATGTTCCGGATTTCTGGGAAGGGAAATGCGGTTTTCAAAATCAGTGCAAGATGTTGGCAGATGACAGAATGTAACCCCTGTAACAGCTTGTTTGCCAACACCAACCTCTGCAGACAATCCAGTGCCATGGGGAGCTTCAGTCAGCAATTTGACAAAAGTCTGGGAACGCATGTGGGAAGGAAATAGCACCCAGGGCACCTGGAGAGGGATGGAAGGAGAATATTCCTTACCATGGGCACATCAGAACAATACTGCTGAGAATTGTAACATTTCCAAAGCAGATCTGGAAATTACCTCGGGAAATATTGATCAGCTGACAGATTGCACTGATACCCCCTGGGGCTGTCAAATTCCAGAAGTATGGAATCGCCCTCAGACAGGACAATGGGAATGGTTCCAGCCAGTTCAGGGGTGTCTGGGCTGGGAAGGGAGCCCGGGCCTCCCAGAGGACCCCTTACAGGTGGGTATATGTGAGAGATTGGTTACGTGAAAAGGGACATATAGATTCAGGATATACAGATTCTTTGCAGCTTACTGATCTGAGAAGCTGGCTACGTGAGAACGGGCACATAGACCCTTGCAGCTAGCTGAGCAAGGTCTCATAAGACAAAGCACCACACATCCTGTGTAACAACTGAAGTTACAGAATATTACATGTATCTTGCTCAGTAACTGAACCACCATTGAGCCTTACTGCTGAACTATGGGTTTATTTGCAGAGCCAGCAAGGTTAGGTTTTGGCAGCAAAACAATGGACATCTGTGGTTAGAAGGCCAGGGAAAAAGGCAGAACTGCTGACCACGAAAGGGGGTCTAAGGAGGGGTTTAGGATCAGCTTAATCGACGTGAACCACTTAGAATGCGCCGTTACGAATATGCATAAAGCCTATTATTGTTAGTATATAAGGAGTTCTGGTACAATCAATAAATCGGATTCCTGCTGATCACTCATATTGAGCATCTGGGTTTTCCCCTCTATCGCGACATTCTGGCGCCCGAACACTGGAGTGGGAGGACTTACCCTCGCTCACAAGTCCCCTCCATTGCAATGGACTATAGCTGATCAAGTGATAAATTGCAGTGTGTCCATCATCCCATTGCCACTTGGTGTTGCTGCTCTGGTGGGACGAGACATACTCGCTCAAATGGGCATGGTTCTTACCGCAGACCAAAAATTTTAGGAGTGGCCATTGCTTGGACTTTCCCCATCCCTATTCAGTGGAAGACAGAACAGCCGATTTGGGTTGAGCAATGGTCCCTAAAGAGGGAAAGTCTTGAACAAGCACATATTCTGGTTCAAGAGCAATTTAATCAAGGACATTTACGACTTTCTACAAGTCCCTGGAATACTCCAGTTTTTGTCATTCAAAAGAAATCAGGGAAATATAGACTGTTGCATGATTTACGAGCTGTTAATCGACAAATGCATGATATGGGGGCCCTTCAACCAGGCCTACCAAGTCCTTCAATGCTACCAGCAGGGTGGTCGCTGCTAATAGTCGACCTCAAGGACTGCTTTTTCACCATTTCCCTGCATGAAGATGACAAGCTGAGATTTGCTTTTACTCTGCCAGCCATTAACAGAGGAGCACCTGCTCAACGCTTTGAATGGACAGTGCTTCCTCAGGGTATGCACAACTCACCTACCCTTTGCCAACTTTATGTTGATTCAGCACTGCAGCGCATTCGGAAAATGTTTCCAGATACCATCATTTATCATTACATGGATGACATCTTGTTAGCGCAAGAAAATCCGTTCACCACGCAGCAAAAGGATATACTGCACAGGACTTTGAATGACCGGGGCCTGCACATAGCTCCCGAGAAAATTCAAACTTCAGCTCCATGGATTTATCTAGGTTGGAAAATCACTGACAGCACTATCCAACCTCAAAAGCTCACCATTCATACAGACATCCGTAACCTGCATGATGTGCAGAAACTTATGGGAGATCTGCAGTGGCTTCGCCCCGTAGTTGGCATTCCTAATGAACTGCTAAATGAGCTTCGTCCACTTTTGAAAGGCACCAACCCTGCACAGTCAGTTACACTGACACCTGAACAGAAGGCTGTGCTACAGACTATTGCAGAGCAGATCACTACAGGCCTCACTTCAAGACGTGATCCTGCATTACCTTTGGACATTACAATCATTTGTGGCCCACAGTATCTGCTTGCTGCAATCACCCAATGCAAATTAACAGAAACGGGGGAGCCACCCAAGGATATTAGGGTCCTAGAATGGATTGCACCACCATTGCAGCCTAGAAGGACAATTCAAGAGAAAGTGGCAACTTTAGCAGACTTAATTCAAAAGGTGCGCATCAGAATTTTGCAGGTGGATGGAACAGATCCAGGGACGATCTGGATACCTGTATTGCCCACGGATCTAGAATGGTTCCTGCTTAACTCACCGGAGCTGCAGCGAGCCCTCTTGAGCGAAGGATCTAATTTGGTAGCAAAGCCACTACCAACACCCGTCTTAGCCTGGATGACTAACCATGGGTGGATTTCTAAACCAAAAAGAGCTCAAGAACTGCTGGATAATGCGCTTACTGTATTCACTGATGCTGGAAGAAAGTCACGGAAAGCAGCGGTCACGTGGAAAGAGGATAACACTTGGAGGCACCGGATTCTAAAAGCAACACCAGAGGATTCATTACAAACATTAGAACTTTATGCTGTTGCTTGGGCCTTGGTGCGATGGAAGGACATTCGCCTCAATATTGTTTCAGATTCTTTATATGTAGTAGGGGTTGCGAATTGCATTGAGGATGCAGCACTGCGTGACATCAAAAACCAGAGACTGGTAGCACTCCTTATCAGCAAGCAAATAGCAATTGCTAAACAAACTGAAGCATATGCAGTGCTACATATTAGAAGCCACATGAGCACAGACGGCCTAGGGGAAGGAAATGACTGGGCTGATCAGCTAGTGGCAGGAATCGTCCAGCCCCCACTACCGGTTCACCAACAGGCGAGAGAGGCTCATGCCACCTTCCATTAGAATGCTAAAGGACTTGCACGAAGCTACGGCATTTCCGTAGCTGAAGCGCAAGCAATTGTTAAGGCCTGTCCGGTGTGCAGTTTCCATAATAGTGGAATTGGAATAGGCTGTGGAGTTAATCCCAGAGGACTTAAAGCCAATGAACTTTGGTAGATGGATGTTACGCATATTCCAGCATTAGGCCGCCTGAAATATCTCCACGTCTCTATTGATACCTATAGCCACTTCATTTGGGCTACGCCACAGCCAGGCAAAAAGGCCAGAGACGTGCGCAGACATTTAACTAGTTGCTTTGCAGTGATGGGAGTCCCGAAAGCCATTAAGACGGACAATGGCCCTGCTTATGTTAGCAAGACCATTCAAACGTTCCTGCAAACATGGAACATCAGTCACACCACGGGAATCCCACACTCACCTACTGGGCAAGCTATTGTAGAGAGAGCTAATGGGACTGTAAAGAGATATCTAGAGAAGTTTAAAGATATTATAGACCCAAAAGAAAGAGTAGCAAAAGCTTTGTTTGTATTAAACCATCTTTGTATTTTTGGTGATGAAAAGGAGCCCCCTGCAATAAAACATAAAGAAGGGGCTCCACCAGCTCAAAGGGGAACTGGAAGCTATGGTCACTTTAAGGACATGGCTACTGGGGAATGGAAAGGCCCTGCAGAAGTGTTATATTTTGGTCGTGGCTATGTTTGTGTGCTTACTCCTACAGGTCCGCAGTGGATACCCAGCCGCTGGGTCAAACCGACACCGCTCAAGCCTGGAGCCTCCACAATACCACCTTCCGGAGCTGAGCCTGCTTCGGCTACATCTAGTAGCTGATCTGGTGATCGCACCTCTTGCAAACATCGTGCCTACCCGACTTAGGCACTTTGAATCCTGGGAGGAAGCAGAACAGCTACTGGACGCCCTTGAACAGTATTATCCAGGGAAACTTCATTGTCGAACCTGTGGTGTTTGCGGGAAGCCAGGGCATTTTGCATGGTTTCTTCTCCGATGTGGGGGTTGTAACAAAGAGTGGTGGGTTCATCAGACACTTCTGTTAGGGGGAGCATGGTGTATTAATTGTGAGGGAACTTGGCGACGTGACACGTTACAGAGAGCTTTAGAACGGGAAACTGGTTTACCAATTTTTCAGGGTCTTACTCTTTATGAGTCAGTAGAACAACGAGCTATTGCTGAATTTCACTATCGAATTAATCACGAGGTTGCTCGCATTCGCTTACAGCTTAAATCCGCAAAAGTGCATAGAGTTTGCGGAGATGGCATTAAGATACCACGCCAATGGATGGTGCGTACCCATGAGTGGGAACGCATGTGCCATCGCTTTAGTGCTTGCAACATTGCTGATAACCGTGCACGCTACCGATCCACACCACGTTAGTGTTATAGACCACCGAAAGAACATGTGGGTTACCTGGGCTAATCAAACAGGCCAAGATTCTTTTTGCTTATCCTTAGCAACGCCTTCTGACCCTTTCCACACTTGCCTTATTGGGGTTCCGTTAGCAGAAACTGGTAGCCTTAAAAAATACACCCTCAACTACTCAGAGCCAGAAATTGCACTCTCAACCTTTTGTAATGCAAGCTATTCTACCCTCACTGATAACTATCTCGATACTCACCTCTCTACTTTTAACATCTGCAATGACCTGAAAATAAAGAAAAACCCTCTAGCTGCCCAAGCACGAGCAATTGCCTTAGGCCTTAATACATCTATGTTTGAGCCACAAGAGCTAGATCTCTTAGGCTCTCAGCCTAGTCCCTATTGTCTTATGTTTAAAGGCAGTCACTTTGACAGCAATGTCAGCCCCCAAAGGCCAAACAAAGAGAGCACATGGCTGAGCCCTACCACCTCATGGTACTTTAACATCACAGTGTACTGCAATGGCTCAGTATGGCCAGTTGATAATCCTCCACAAGAACCTAGGGCTTTGCCCTCAGGAACTTTCCTCATTTGTGGGGACAGGGCATGGCCAGGAGTGCCTTCTAAACCAGTGGGAGGACCGTGCTATTTTGGGAAACTAACAATGTTTGCTCCTAGCATTCAGCAACTGTTAAATATCACACACAAGCGAGCACGACAAAGCGCTCTTCCATTAGATCCTAATTGCAGAGACGATGTGCAGTTAAGGAAAACTCCTGCTGTCTTTTTTGCTTCTCTTTTAGCCCCAGGAGCTGCATCAGCACGTGCCCTCACTCAGCTTAGAAGGTTGGCGTGTTGGACAGGCAAGCAAGCAAATGTTACCTCACACCTGATAGGTGAGCTTGTTGCAGACGTGGATAGCTTACGCCACGCATTACTGCAAAATCGTGCAGCCATTGATGTCTTACTGCTAGCACATGGACATGGATGCAAAGACATAGAAGGAATGTGCTGCTTTAATTTATCAGATCACAGTAAATCAATCCACTCTCAGCTTCAATGGCTCACTGAACATACCAAAAAGCTCACTGCTCAGGACAGTCCTTTCGATAGATGGTTTCAAGGGACCTTTGGAGGACTTGGAGTTTGGGCCGTAAGTCTCATAAAAGAAGGTCTTAGATGGGTCGGCATCATACTTTTGCTATTGCTTGGAGCACGCATTATATTTTCTTGTTTAGCCAAACGTGTAGATCAACTAACTCAGGGAGTTTTGCTTGCTCAAACTAATATAAACGGGGGAATTGTGAGAGATTGGTTACGTGAAAAGGGACATATAGATTCAGGATATACAGATTCTTTGCAGCTTACTGATCTGAGAAGCTGGCTACGTGAGAACGGGCACATAGACCCTTGCAGCTAGCTGAGCAAGGTCTCATAAGACAAAGCACCACACATCCTGTGTAACAACTGAAGTTACAGAATATTACATGTATCTTGCTCAGTAACTGAACCACCATTGAGCCTTACTGCTGAACTATGGGTTTATTTGCAGAGCCAGCAAGGTTAGGTTTTGGCAGCAAAACAATGGACATCTGTGGTTAGAAGGCCAGGGAAAAAGGCAGAACTGCTGACCACGAAAGGGGGTCTAAGGAGGGGTTTAGGATCAGCTTAATCGACGTGAACCACTTAGAATGCGCCGTTACGAATATGCATAAAGCCTATTATTGTTAGTATATAAGGAGTTCTGGTACAATCAATAAATCGGATTCCTGCTGATCACTCATATTGAGCATCTGGGTTTTCCCCTCTATCGTGACAGGTATAAAATATCCTGATTTAACAAGGTCAAGGCCAAAGGATCCCAGAGGACAAAGGAAAAGTGGGATTGCCCTGGGACAGACACTTGAGCTGTTTGGAATTCTGAGGTCCAGCGGCTCCTGGCTGTGGCCCAGGCTCTAAGTCTGGGCTGTGTTTGTAGAAATGATTCTGCCTTTCTCAGGGACACCTGGGCTCAGCCAACAAACAACGAGCCTTGGAGAGGCACAGAGTGTCAGCAGGACACGATCAGATCCTTAGGAGCCCCAGGATGGGTGGGAAGGGATGGAATTTGGAGCACACGTTTGCCCCTGGGAGAATCAGGAGCACCATGGACACTGGGGGTATGAACGTTCCGTCCCTCGTGCAAGGAGTCACCACTGGGAACCCGACTGTGGGGAAAGGTTAAAGGGGATGGAACTTGGAAACATCCCAGTGCGGGAACTCCAGCGGGATGGATTTTAGAATCCATCTCTGCTCCGCACAGATCTGCCTTTAGGAACAGACCAGCCACACACCACTGGGCTCTGCAGATGGGAACTTTAGTGAATGCAGCTCCTTTGGGGTTTGCTGAAATAAAGGAACAATTGCCAGCCCCAGCTAAAATGACCTTCCAGAGCAGATTGGCTTTAGCCCTATTGCTGTTACATGGACACGGAGTATGTGGATTCTTGAACTGAAACAACAACACTTGTTGTGTGCACATTCCAAATGGGATGCTGGATTGGATGATCAGGTAGAGAGGATAAAATCGGTTGCTCCATCCAGCAGGGAATTAAGGAGAGGGTTAGACAGTAACTGTTTGGATAAAATATTTAGAGGACTTGGATTTTCCCTGACTGATGGTTGGCCTCACTTTTGCAAAGTCTAATTGGGATCACAGCAATACTTGTGCTTATGACACTTGCTTTGAGCTGTGTAAAGAACATGGTTGTGAAAGCAGCTGAGGAACTCGTGGGATGTGAGTAAAGGAGCAGAGTGAGGCTTACGAAGGCTTGAAGGGAAGAGAAGCTTCACAACCCTCCAAGGGGGGGAAATGTGCCAGATGAAAAACCGTTTGCACCTGGTGGGTTCATACAATGCTTCTTCTCCAAAAGCCACTGGCCATGGAACCGCACAAGGCTGATTCTGTAGGCAGCAACCAGCCCAGGTGTGCCAACTTTCACCAGTTCACCGGGCAGTCAGGGTTGGCTTTGGGGTCAGCGACCACCAGGGACCCCCAAAGAGACCCCCAGGGCCGAAGAACGGATGTGCAAAGGGGTGGGGGAAATCTGCAATGATTTTGGGGCAATGATGATCGTGTGTGTGTTTGTTGTGGGACAATCTGGGAATGTGTCTGTGAAACACAGTCTGCAAACAGGAACATTCCTGAACTCGGCACACACGGCTTTGGGAGGGGCTCTCCCCTCGTGCATCCGGCCCAATAAAGAATGCTGCTGCTTCGTGCTGCGCTGGTGCTGAGGAGGTTTTGTTTCACTGAAGTTTTGGTAACACCTCTGTGCCTGTGTCACAGACCCACAGAGCAGCTGTGATGTCAGAAAGGGGCTGTGTGACATCACAGAGTGGGCTGTGACATCACAGGGTATTGGTGTGACATCACAGGGAGGGCTGGGCCAACCCAGAAGAGGCTGTGACATCACAGAGTGGGTTGTGACATCACAGGGTGGCTTTATGACATCATGGAGTCCACGGTGACATCATGGAGCAGCTCTGTGACATCACAGAGTGGTGCTGTGACATCAGAGAGCAGGGCTGTGACATCACAGCTCTGGCTCTGACATCACAGGTGTACTAGTTTGAAAACAAACCAGTGGGAGGCACCAAGTCAGAATAACAATTTAATGGGGAAGTTAAAGAAAAGGAAAGGAAAAAAACTAAAAGAAAACACTGGTTCAAACTGACAGAGTCAAGATACAACCTGAGTCCCTGTTAGGCAGGGTGGTGGTAGCAGTCTGCTAGAATGGTGGCTGCAGTCCTCTGAAGCGGTGATCCTGTAGAAAAGAGGGTCTGCTCTTCCTCAGAAGGTCCAGTGGTGGCTGTGTAGCTCCTGTCCTCTGGAAATCCAGTGGAAAGGCCTTGTCTCTGGTGTTCAGCCTCAGCTTATATCCACGATGGGATGCTTGGTTCCTCCCTCTGGGTGGAGCATCTCACAATGGGGTAATGAGTCATGAGGCCAAGTGTTGATTAGGCTCATTAACAGAAGATAGTCCAGAGGGAGTTATCTATGAGTCATGCGGCAGGACAGTGATGGGCCATTAACAGCAAGATAGTCTGGGGGGAGGAGGCAAGGAAACACTGCCCCACCTGATTTCAACGGCTGATGGGGATGGTAATAGAATACACTGCAACCCAGGACATTATCCACCCCTTATTCTATTACCATCTACATCATCCCAAATCAATACCTTCTTTAAACTCTACACAAACATACATATATATATATATACAATGAAACCCTACACACCGTTCTCACCTAAGATTAGGTCTCCTTGTGGTACACAACGGGTTTCCCCATCTTTCTGCATTACCCACCAAGTGCAACCAGGTCCTTGAGCAAAGATAATCCCACGGATGGGTTTGCCTTTGCCTGAGGTGGGATTGATCCAAACAGTCTTTCCTAAAATACCCCTCAGGTGTACCGCAGGGACTCTATCTCCATCCACTGTGTGCAAGGGTTCAGACTCGGCGGGACCAGCTCGATTGATGGACCCTCGGGTATTGACCATCCAGGTGGCCTTTGCTAAGTTCACTTCCCAATTTTTGAAGGTCCCCCCACCAAGTGCCTTTAGGGTGGTTTTAAGTAGTCCATTGCAGCGTTCAACTTTTCCGGCAGCTGGTGCATGATAAGGAATATGATATATCCATTCGATACCGTGTTCTCTGGCCCAGGTGTTGATGAGGCTGTTCTTAAAATGAGTCCCGTTGTCCGACTCGATCCTGTCAGGGGTGCCATGTCTCCACAGGACTTGCTTTTCCAGGCCCAGGATGGTGTTCCGGGCTGTAGCATGGGGCCCAGGGTAGGTCTCCAGCCATCCAGTGGTTGCTTCAACCATGGTCAACACGTAGCGCTTGCCTTGGCGGGTTTGGGGAAGGGTGATGTAATCAACCTGCCAGGCTTCCCCATACCTGTACTTTGACCATTGTCCACCGTACCACAGAGGCTTCACCCGCTTGGCCTGTTTGATTGCAGCACAGGTCTCACAACTGTGGATGACCTGTGAGATGCTGTCCATGGAAAGGTCCACCCCTCGGTCACGGGCCCATCTGTATATTGCATCTCTCCGCTGATGACCAGAGGCATCGTGGGCCCAACGAGCTAGGAATAATTCTCCCTTGTGCTTCCAGTCCAGATCCACCTGTGATACTTTCACCTTGGCAGCTCGGTCCACCTGCTCGTTGTTGCGATGCTCTTCATTAGCCCAACTCTTGGTATGTGCACATCCATGTGTCGAATCTTCACGGTCAGCTTCTCTACTTGGGCGGCGATGTCCTGCCAAATCTCAGCGGCCCAGATGGGTTTCCCTCTGTGCTGCCAGTTGGCCTTTCTCCAGCGATCCAGCCATCCCCACAGAGCATTAGCTACCATCCATGAGTCGGTGTAGAGATAGAGCCTCGGCCACTTCTCTCGTTCAGCAATATCCAAAGCCAGCTGGACGGCTTTAAGCTCTGCAACCTGACTCGATCCACCTTGTCCCTCGGTAGCTTGTGCAACTCGTTGTGTGGGGCTCCATACTGCAGCTTTCCACTTTCGGTTAGTGCCTACAATTTGACAGGAACCATCAGTGAAGAGGGCATAACGTCTTTCAAAGTCTCCGGTAGCTCATTATATGGTGGGGCTTCCTCTAGCACGAGTCACTTGCTCTTCCTCTTCTTCAGAAGATAATCCAAAAGTCTCACCTTCTGGCCAGTTTGTTATAATTTCTAGAATCCCAGGGCGATTCGGGTTTCCAATACGGGCATGCTGTGTGATGAGAGCAATCCATTTGCTCCATGTGGTGTTGGTGGCATGATGCGTGGAAGGAACCTTTCCCTTGAACATCCAACCCAGCACCGGTAGTCGGGGTGCCAGAAGCAACTGTGCTTCAGTGCCAATTACCTCAGAGGCAGCTTGGACTCCTTCATAGGCTGCCAAGATTTCCTTCTCTGTGGGAGTGTAGTTGGCTTCAGATCCTCTGTAGCTTCGGCTCCAGAATCCCAGTGGTCGACCTCGAGTCTCACCAGGCACCTTCTGCCAGAGGCTCCAGGACAGACCATTGTTCCCGGCTGCAGAGTAGAGCACGTTCTTCACCTCTGGTCCTGTCCTGACTGGGCCAAGGGCTACTGCGTGAGCAATTTCCTGCTTGATCTGGGCGAAGGCTTGCTGCTGTTCAGGGCCCCAGTGGAAATCGTTCTTCTTGCGGGTAACCAGGTAGAGAGGGCTCACGATCTGGCTGTACTCGGGAACGTGCATCCTCCAGAAACCTATGGCGCCTAGGAAAGCTTGTGTTTCCTTCTTGCTGGTCGGTGGAGACATCGCAGTGATCTTATTGATGACCTCGGTGGGAATCTGACGTCGTCCATCTTGCCACTTTACTCCCAGGAACTGGATCTCTCGGGCAGGTCCCTTGACTTTGCTCCTTTTGATGGCAAAGCCAGCTTCCAGGAGAATCTGGATGATTTTCTCTCCTTTCTCAAACACTTCCTTTGCTGTGTTTCCCCACACAATGATGTCATTGATGTATTGCAGATGTTCTGGAGCCTCACCCTTTTCCAGTGCAGTCTGGATCAGTCCGTGGCAAATGGTGGGACTGTGCTTCCACCCCTGGGGCAGTCGGTTCCAGGTGTATTGCACACCCTTCCAGGTAAAAGCAAACTGGGGCCTGCATTCTGCTGCCAAAGGAATGGAGAAGAAGGCATTGGCAATGTCAATAGTAGAGTACCACTTCGCTGCTTTGGACTCCAGCTCATACTGAAGTTCCAACATGTCCGGCACAGTGGCGCTCAATGGTGGCGTGACCTCATTCAGGCCACAGTAATCCACCGTCAGCCTCCATTCTCCACTGGACTTACGCACTGGCCATATAGGGCTGTTGAAAGGTGAATGGGCCTTGCTGACCACCCCTTGGCTCTCCAGTTTGCGAATCATCTCATGGATGGGAACCACAGAGTCTCGGTCGGTGCGGTATTGCCGACGGTGCACTGTTGCTGTGGCGATTGGCACCTGTTGTTCTTCAACTCTTAGCAGTCCCACAGCAGAGGGGTCATCTGAGAGGTCAGGCAAGGTACTCAGTTGTCTGATATCTTCTGTCTCCACAGCAGCTATCCCAAAAGCCCAACGATGTCCTTTTGGGTCCTTGAAATATCCATTTCTGAGATAGTCTATGCCAAGAATGCACGGGGCCTCCGGGCCAGTCACAATGGGGTGTTTCTGCCACTTGTTCCCAGTTAAACTCACTTCAGCTTCCAGTACAGTCAGCTGCTGGGATCCTCCTGTCACTCCAGAAATAGAAATGGGTTCTGCTCCCACATACCTTGATGGCATCAACGTACATTGAGCACTGGTGTCAACCAAAGCTGTGTATTTTTGTGGGTCAGATGTGCCAGGCCATCGGACCCACACAGTCCAAAAGACCCGATTCTCCCTTTCCTCTACCTGGCTAGAGGCAGGGCCCCTCTATTCCTGGTCATGTTGCATGTTGCTCCCTTCCGGTGAATACGTTCCTGAGGTCCCTTCAAGAGGATCGGTCGTATTATTCCGGTACCGTCTGGAGTTGTGTGTGTGAGAGACCGGAGCAATATTGACTCTAGATGCGCTTCGTGTGGTAGTTGTCCCTCTTTTTAGTTCACGTACCCGAGCTGCTAAGGAGGAGGTGGGTTTTCTGTCCCACTTACTCATGTCTTCTCCATGTTCCTGAAGGAAAAACCAGAGGTTACCTCGTGGGGTGTATCCTCTCTCCCTGGTTGGGGGACACCGGCTCCTAATGGCAGAGACTCTTGTTGGTTCTGGCGAGATCGGGTAAATCTCTTCCTTAAGTCCCTTTTTCAATTTCTGATGGCCTTCTTCAATCAAGCTCCAGACTTGCTCAGCCAAAAGATTTGTTTCCACGGATGAGACATGGGTGCGAAACGGGGCTGTGACGGTGTCCTCGTAAATCCTCAGTTTGTTCACCAAGACGCCCACCCTGTCCTCGCCTTCCCTCCATTGCAGCGTTGCCAGGTAACGGGAGTATATCTCTGGTCCAAGGCGTGCGAACCTCAACCACATCTGTGACGTGCACTGGACACCATCTGGGCTCTTAGGAAATCTCTCGTCTTCTGAGAAAATGATCTCCAGCACAGCCAATTCCCTTAGGCACCGGATACCTTGTTCCATTGTGCTCCATTTCCCTTGGTGCACCTGGAGGTCTTCTTTACAAAGGTACCTGTCCCTTACACTTGTAAGCAGTCGCTGCCAGAGGCTGAGAGTTTCTTGGGTTCTCCCGATCCCCTGGTCAATGACCACATCCCAGGACAGAGATCCCAGCTGCCTGGCCTCACTTCCGTCCAGAATGGTGTCATTGGCTGCAGCATCCCAGATGCAGAGCAGCCAGGTCAGGATAGACTCGTTTGTCTGGCAGGTGAATTCCCTCCGCAGGTCTCGCAGCTCACCCAGGGATAGCGACCGAGTGAAGATCTCTGGCTCTGCCTCTTCTGCTGGGTGCGAAGGTCCTGCTGCATCCTCGTCAGTCACAATGCGGGCTGATTTGCTTTTTGATTTCTTCTTCTGAACGGGGGCAACTGCAATTGGTTTAGGCTGTTCTGGTTCAGTGATGGTTTGCATGGGGACGCTGAGAGTGCTTTTGGTTCCCTTCTCCTCTGTGTCAGTCTGTGTGGACATGGACGCTGTTGCTTTGCATTTGGTTCCTTTCTCCTCTGTGTCAGTCTGCGTAGGCATGATGTTTGTCGCTCTGCTCTTTTTCCCTCCCTCATCCTGAGGATGCTGTGCCATAGCTCTGATTCTAAGCATGGTGTACATGGTGCAGGCTGTACAGAGAAGACAAAGCAGAACTGACAGCAAGTTTATGCCTTCTTTGACATCCAGAGGGAATTCAATATTTTCAAAAACTGCTGTGCCTGGCCTGAAAGGCTGGAAGAAACCACTCTCTACTCCTCCCACCAGGGGCTGGGTGCGATTGTTGAGGAGATCCCAGACATAGGAGCCCAGACTAGGACAGCCAAACAAAACTGAGTATATACTCCGAATGGTATTCATCGCCTCGCAGGTTATTATGCTGTAGACATAATAAACCATTAAAGCAATTCTCATACCATTCCCTGGTTTTAACAGGAGTAATACTACAGGCAGGTAGTTCCCCATGTGAGGAAAAATATAGAGAGCAAGATACAGTACCCACGTAGACAAGCTGAGCACCATGGTGAATAGGTTTCCGTTAACACAAAATTGTAATTCTGACTTTCTCTCAGAGCTGCCGCACTTTGGGCGCCAAATTATGTACTAGTTTGAAAACAAACCAGTGGGAGGCACCAAGTCAGAATAACAATTTAATGGGGAAGTTAAAGAAAAGGAAAGGAAAAAAACTAAAAGAAAACACTGGTTCAAACTGACAGAGTCAAGATACAACCTGAGTCCCTGTTAGGCAGGGTGGTGGTAGCAGTCTGCTAGAATGGTGGCTGCAGTCCTCTGAAGCGGTGATCCTGTAGAAAAGAGGGTCTGCTCTTCCTCAGAAGGTCCAGTGGTGGCTGTGTAGCTCCTGTCCTCTGGAAATCCAGTGGAAAGGCCTTGTCTCTGGTGTTCAGCCTCAGCTTATATCCACGATGGGATGCTTGGTTCCTCCCTCTGGGTGGAGCATCTCACACTGGGGTAATGAGTCATGAGGCCAAGTGTTGATTAGGCTCATTAACAGAAGATAGTCCAGAGGGAGTTATCTATGAGTCATGCGGCAGGACAGTGATGGGCCATTAACAGCAAGATAGTCTGGGGGGAGGAGGCAAGGAAACACTGCCCCACCTGATTTCAACGGCTGATGGGGATGGTAATAGAACACACTGCAACCCAGGACAACAGGGCAGAGCTCAGATATCATCAAGAAGACTATGACATCACAGAGCACTTGTGACATCACAGAGCAGGCTGTGACATCACAGGGTGCTGGTGTGACATCACAGTGCAGAGTTGTGACATCACAGATAGGGCTGTGACATCACAGGGAGCATGTGTGACATCACAGAGTGGTCATGTGACATCCCAGAACAGGCTGTGACATCACAGAGTGCATTGTGACATCACAGGGTGGCTCTATGACATCATAGTCAGCTGCGACATCACAGGGCAGAGGTCTGACATCATAGAGCAGACTATGACATCACTGAGTGGTTGTGACAGCACAGAGTGGGTTGTGACATCACAGGGTGGCTGTATGACATCATAGAGTCAGCTGTGACATCATGGAGCCGCTCTGTGACATCACAGAGTGGTGCTGTGACATCACAACTTGGGCTCTGACATCACAGGGCAGAGGTCAGATATCATCAAGAAGACTATGACATCACAGAGCAATTGTGACATCACAGAGCCGGCTGTGACATCACAGGGTGCTGCTGTGACATCACACTGCAGAGTTGTGACATCACAGATAGGGCTATCACAGGGCAGCTGTGTGATATCACAGAGAGGACTGTGACATCACAGATGGGTGGTGTGACATCACAGGGTGGCTGTGTGACATCCCAGGGTGGCTGTGTGACATCCCAGGGGGTTGGATGCCATGGCAACCCTCATCAGTTCCAGTTCCCTTGGAAACCCCCCCCGGACCCATTGCTGCAGTCAGGCTCCGTGGCCACTTGCCCGCAGAGCTGTGGCTGCCCTCGGCTGCCATGGCAGCCCTCAGGACAGAGAGGTGCCGGGCTGGTGCCAGCTACAATTGCAGTGACACTCGTTGATGCCCTCAGGTGCCACGGCAGCGGCCACAGGGACCCGTTCCTCACTTTGGTGCCACGGACACCAACGCTTGGCCCCGCTGCCATGGGCATTGGCACGGTCACCTGCACTCAGGGCCCGTGGCCAGGCACTGCTGCCATGGACACGGGCACGGAGCCCTGGGCCACAGTCGGCTGCCGTGGCCACCAGCCCAAGGTCCCGTGGCCAAGGCCGGGGCCATGGAAAGGAACCCGTGGAGCCGTGGTGATGGTGGGTGGCCATGGGGTGCTGCTGTGGGCTGGGGCAGAGGGAATTTCCTTGCCAGCCCTTTCTCTGGGGCTGTGTTTGGCTCTGTGCTGAGCACAGCGTTGCTCACACAGAGATGGTTTTGTTCTTGCTGAGCTTGCACAGAGCCAAGGCCTTTCCTGCCCCTCGTCCGGCCACGCTGGGGAGGGGCTGGGGGTGCGGGGCAGCTTGGCAGGGGTCACAGCCAGGACAGGTGACCCCAACTGACGCCAGGGGTATCCCAGACCACAGGACATCATGGCCAGTGTATAAAGTGGGGGGAACAAGGAGGAAGGGGGGACATTTGGAGTGAGGGTTTTTGTCTTCCCAGGTAACACTCAGGCAGGACGGGGCCCTGATTTGCTGGTGGGCAGGGTCAGCACCAAAGACACAGATACCAACCGAAGGAATTGTGTAATTTATAGAATGCAAAGCTGCAAAGAATTACAAAAGCATAAGCTCAGCAAAGCACATAATCATTAGCAAAGAATCACAGCAGGAGCAGCTCAGCAATGCCCCCAGTCATCCCTGCCAAAGATTGCCTGCAGTGACCCTCAGACTTTACCATCACCCAGAGCTACCCATCAGCTGGGGGAAGCTGTCCCAGCCAAGGACTGGAGAGCCACTCCCGGACACTGGGAATTCCTGCAGCTGCCTCCAGCCACAGCTGAGGCTCCAACCCCGCTGGGAGAGGGCCCAGCTTTGACAGTGCTGGAGAAACAAACTGACAGCACTTCCAGTGTGGGAACATCTGCTTTCCTCCTCCTCTTGGCTTCCTCCTAAGCCTGGCCAGGGCTCAAGGAGGAGCCAAGGCAGCTGACTTTGACCATACAGCCCCAAACAAGGCCAGATGGGGCCTCTTCCAGCTTCTAAATACAGAAAGGTAAATCTATGTTTCACCAATGCACAGGTACATAGAACAGATTGTTCATAGTACTTCGTTAATGAGCAGATAGAAATATAACCTTTGGCTGGAAGGTTCATCTAGAGGTCACCTTTGGCCCAGGGCCTGTTGTGCAGGCCTTGGAACTTCAATCGCTCCTTTGACCTAGACACGAATTACAACCTTCATAACAACTCTTTCAATAACAGTCTTAGATTTAGGTATTAGGCATAAAGGTGTCACCTCTTGCTCTCCAATTAAGTGCTGCTCTAGGTCATCACTCAGAGTTACAATTCACATTCCTTTTAAAACATGCCTCAATTAGTTGCTGTTCTCTGTTATTTACCAAATCCCCCTTTTTTCTTGAGACTGTGTCTCTTTTTAGACAAGTCTCAGTGCTCCATTTCCCAGCACAAAGTGTCACAACAGCTCTGACATGGAATCATAACACACCAAGTGCTCACACTGCAGTGATGACAGTGACTGCCACAAATGCATTTCGCAGCAGCCTCCAGTTTGGCAGCCCCAAAGCCAATCCCAGCAAGGAGAATTTTCTTCTTTCTCCCACTCTTCTACTGCTCTTTCTATCGAGGTGATTCCTGACTGTTGGACTTCAAACCCATCACTGATAACAGTGCAGCATTCCTGTCCTAGAATAGCCCAGGCTCCTCCTTGGCCAGCAGGCAGATAATCCAAGGCCATGCGGGTCTGCAGAGCCCCCGCTCATGTTTGTTGGAGCTCACAGGATGTGCTGTTGGATATTTTAACAGTATCATTTGCTGCTTCTTCTAATAATCGATTTAGCTCGTTAATGTGAACTCCACAGGATGAGGCAGCGCATGTGGGGCACAGGGTGAACCAGAATCTTTGGCTTTCTGAAATCCAAGGCACTCTTTGGGTGGAAGATGTTCTCTTAACGTGAAACTCTTCCTTGCAGTTATTGCTGAAGTATCCTAAAGGGAGGTATCAATATTGCCTGGCAACAGGACCCAAACCATCCTTTAGGATGCTATTTATGGGCATTGTCTCTGCACACTCAGCAGGTCCCACTCCCAGTACCAAAGGTCTGATTTCCTATTTCCCACTGTTGGACTGCTGATGGATCCAGGGCTCCTCCCTTTGCTCCTGTTGTGTCCCCGGTGCCATTGGGCCAGAGGAGTTTCACAGAGGCCCTGCAGCTGGGAGCAGTGTAACACTGACACTGACCAGCTCCAGCATCCCTAGTTCTACCAACATTGATAGTAAAGCACAGAAATCCTTTCCCATTGTGGCCTTTAACTATTACAGGGTTTGGTTACTCCTGAAGGGAAATCCTAGTTGTTATAAATAAAGTATGTAATTCGTGCTATTGTGTATAAAACTGGAATGTAATCAGACCATGTAGCGACAGAGTTTCAAAATCCCTCCACCAGCCTGGCTGAGAGAAAAATTTCACAACACCAAAAGAAGTTCTCTCACAGATGTAATCAATAAGTGAGGATTCCATCTAGGTGGGGTTGGATCTTATCACCGGGACATTTGCACCATGATGACTTGATCACCACCTTCTGATACCTACATCTCATCTGATAAGGACATTCCAGGAACTAAAAATAACTGTTCCAGGAACCAGAGATGGCCCATTCATCACCAGAGATGGCCCTTCCATCACCAGAAATGGCCCACTCATCACCCAAGATAGACAATTCATCAGACCCAGGAAAGGCTTTGTGCAGCCCAACTCCAGGACAAGAAAACTTCATGAATATGCTAAAATTACGAGAGGAATAGAATTAATTCGGACTCTGCCTAAAAACTGCATAAGAAGGGACCAGCTGAAGCAGCAGTCGTGAACTTGGGAGGTCTGGTGCGATAGAGGTCAGATCTGTGCATGTTCACCCAGCTCTGACCCCGGGCTCGGAGCTGCTTTTCTCCATCGTGGCTTTCTGTGTGACTGATCTTTCGGCCGTGGAATAAAATCTATTTCTTCATTAAATTTAATTTGGCTGAATTTCTTTGCTTCATAGTGAATCCTGTAAAACTGATAATTGCATTCCTTTGCTCACCGCACAGTTCTCTTTAACTGTCCCTGCACTGATTCCTTTACGAGTCAGAGCCCATTGACAGAGTTCTGCCACCCTGTAGGGTGGGCCCTCCAAGGGAATCCCATTCCTCCCAACTTTAGTTGAGAACATACCCAGCAATTATTACACTGAGTATTTTGGCTACTTTTATATTTAAATTTTCATTAGAACTTTCGTGACTAATCCCATGGTGACACTCTAGAGATGTCTTTGGCAAACAAAGATTCAGGTTGACTCTCAAGACACAACTTACAGACTTCAGTAGTACTTTAGTGACACACTTATTAATTCTTTTTCCTCAGTCTTATTCTGGCTAGGAACAATAATAATAATTAGGAACAATAATTCCACTGTCCATGGAGCAGGCACCTTTTTATTCTAGAATTATGCACCCAAGGTCTTTTATTGTTTAACTTTACTGTGGTGTTGTTACAAGCCAGTTTAGACCTGGGAAAGCAAAGCAAGCTAAATCTCTGAGCATAAACTGGAAAGAACTTCGAAGGTTCAAAATATCCCCAGAAATGAGATCAAAACCAAACGAGGTTAGATGTTGTTGTATGTGTGAATGTATTTTATTTAACAGTAAAAGAGGCAAAGAGAAGGGAAGAGAAAAGAAAGAGAGAAAGAAATGGAAAAAAGAAGCGTGTGTGTGGGGTGGGGGAACAGGGAGAGGTGACAGGAGTTAGATGGAAGTATATCACTGAGCTGAGGGTCCCAACGACGTCTCGTTGCTCCCCTCCATCTGCTCTGCTGGTGGGGAGGGTCCCCCATCGTTGCTGTGGCCACGCCACTACATTCTGCCACACGCCGTGGCCACGCCACCACACGCCACCACCACACGCCAAAGAGTGCAGAATTCCGTCGATTAATATACACTTTGGGCCAGGTGGGAACTCCCACGTGCCTCTCTTGCAGGGGGTGGCTTGACACACTGTCCCTTGCAACACTGAGGGTCTGTTGCATCGTCTCTGGTGCTCTGGTGCAGGGTCTGGGGACCCCTTTGAGGGGGCCCCTGTGATGGGCCATGTCACCCCTTTCTCCTGTGGATAAGCCCCCCCGGGTGAGGACCCCTCAGCTGGGCTCCTCTGCACAGTGGAGGATGGGCGGTCACTGTAGCTCTGACCAGAGGCTTTTCCAAGATACCCAGAGCCTCTCTCCCTCCCCTGCCCTTTGGTGGAGGATCTGTGAGAGCCTGGCAGCTGATAGCCCTGGGGCTGTGGTCTCCACCTTTGGAGGTGTTAAGCCTGTGCTCCGTGAATATCCCCAGCCCTGAGTTGTTACTTTATCTTATCTTCATCAGCGAGCAGTGTAGGGCCTCACTCAGGGCCCCATTCAGGGTGCGGTAGTCTTCTCTTCAGCTTTTGTAATAGTTTTAAAAGTCCTTTAAGAACATGTTTAAGTCATAAAATATAATATTTCAGTCTCTGACAGGTGTACGTGGTTAAATAAACAAAAAACCACTGTAATCCTTTTATCTGCTTCTCCACTGGTTCCACACACGTTTATCATCCTGTGTAAATACTTTTATAGTCTTTTATCTTTTCTGCTAGTGAGTCTTTAAGCTCTATTCAGCAACTTCAGGGGAACTGAAAATTTCTATTCTTTATGTTATTTATCATCCTGCTCCCCGCAGTGCTCCAATTCCTTCCCAGTGCCATTCCTGGTGCCCTGGGAAGCCCCCAGGACCAGGCAGGGGCTGCCGGCCATGTCCCCTCCTCACTCCCCCGCGGAAGCCCCGGGGCTCATTTTCTGTCTCGGAGGAGGCGCTCCCTCCCTGGAGCACCGCTGCTTTCGCTTTTTCTGCCGTTTCCGAGAATCTGATGTAAAAACAGGAAGTGAGGGGAGGGGGTGGGACAGTGTGGGGAGGTGCAGCCCGTGTGCAGGGAGGGGGTGGGGGCACAGGCAGGGATATAACCGGGCTGAGCCGCGCTGCTCTCGGCGCCGCCGCAGAGCCGCTCGTTCGAGGCCGTGTCCCGGGTAAGCGCCAGCCCCTCGCTCCCACCCTTCCCCCGCGCTGCTGCTTCTGCTCTCAAAATTAATGTTTCTGAGCCCATGAGATCCTAAATCTCTGGTTTGGAGCGCCAAAGCTTCCTAAATGGGTGTGACGGAGTTCAAAATCTGCTTAAATTGGTCTTTCGGAGCCCACGAGCTCTTCAAATTGCTGGTTTTGAGGCAAGAATATCCCCAAATCTCTCCCCCTGACCCAAAGCTTCTGACGTTAGGCCCGAGATTCCTTAAACTGGTGTTTTAGAGCCCCAGTGCCCCCTAAACCAGTGTTTCTGAACCCCAATGGACCCTGAACTGCTATTTCAGGTCCCAGAAGCTCCCTACATGCATCTCTGGGCCCAAGAGCTCCCTAAATGAGTGGATTTGAGCCAAATGTTCCCCAAATGGGTGTTTCTCAACCCCAAAGATCCCTAAAATGCTGTTTCTGAGCCCAAAATCTCCCTAAATCAGTGTTTGGGACCCCAGAAGCTCCCTAAATGGATGTTTCTGAGCCTCAGAGCTCCCCAAATCACTGATTTTGAGCCCTGAAGCTCCCAAACTTGCAGTATCTGAGCCCAAAAGCTCCTGAATGGGGTTTCTGAGCCCCAGAGAACCAGAAATTGCTGGTTTTGAGCCCCGAAGCTCGTTAGATAATTTTTTTTCCTGAGCCTAGAAATTCCATAACTGGGTATTGCTGAAGCCAGAAGCTCCATAAATCACTCTTTCTCAGACCAAGAGCTCTGAAAATGGGTGTTTTGGAGACCTAAAGGATTGGTCTTTCTGAGTCCAGATGCTCCCAAAATCGGTACTTTAGACCCCCAAAGTTCCCTAAATTGCTGGTTCTGTCTCTTCTAAAAGCTCGTTGTACTCCGATTTCTTGCGCACAAATCTCCTTAAATTGGCTTTTTTGGGAGGTCCAAAACCTCCTTAATTTGATATTTCTGAGCACAAATCCTCCTGAAACAAATGTTTCTCATTCCCAGTGCTCCCTAAATTGGTGTTTAGGACCCTAAAATATCCTTAATTGGGTGTTTCTGAGCCCCAAATCTCTCTAAATTGCTGTTTCTGAGCTCAAAGTATCCCTAAACTTTTTTTTTTTGTTTGTTTTGTTTTTTGTTGTTTTGTTTTGAGCCCAAAGCTTGCTTAATTAATGTTTCTGAGACTCGGAGCTCCCTAAGTGTTTTTTTTTTTTTTTTCTGAGCCCAAAACCTGAAATCGGTGTTCTGGGGTCCCAAAGCCCCCAGAATTGCTCTTTCTCGTCTCCAAAACTCCCGAAGTGACTGTTCTGGCCCCAGAGCTGCCGGAATAGGGATTTCTGAGCCATGAAGTTCCTGAGATCAGTGTTGCAGAGCTCCGACCCCCGTAACTCAAGCCATGTACCCTGTTGGCCATCAGCCCATGGGGTTCGCTCCCAGTGCTCCCAGTGCCATTCCTGGTGCCCCTGGGAGGCCCCCAGGACCGGGCAGGGGCCGCCGGCCACGCCCTTTCCCCGCCCCAGCAGGGCTGCCCCGAGGAGCCGCTCCGTGACTGGACCTCCCCAGTTTCGGTTTCAGTTTTCCAGGGATTTATGGGAAATCGGTGTAAAACCAAGAAACGAGGTGCTGGGGGAGGACGAGGAGCCCGTGGGGGTGGGATATGGACACAGCCGGAATGACGGAAAGAGCCGGACTGTGCGGAGCCCCGCGGTGCTGCTGCCCCTGCTGCGGAGCTGCTTCTTCCCAGCCTTGTTCCAGGCTGCCCCAGCGCCAGACCCTCGCTCCTGCCTTTCCCCACGGGTTGCTCCTTCTACGCCTGAAATTCACGTTTCTGAGCCCAAGAGCTCCCTAAATGGGGGCTACTGAGCCCAAAATCTGCTTTAATTGGTTTTCTGGAGCCCTAAAGCTCTCTAAATTGCTCTTTTTGATCTGAAAATATCCCCAAATCACTCTTTATGGCCGCCAAAGCTCCCAACATCATTTTTTCTCAACCTCAAATGCCCTAAATCAGGGTTTCTTAAGCCCAAGATTCCCTAAATCAGTGTTTTAGAGCCCCAGTGCTCCCTAAATCAGTGTTTCTGAACCCAAATGCATTCTGAATTGCTGTTTCAGGTCCCAAAGGTGGGAGTTCCTGAGCCCAAATACTCCCAAAACTTTTCCATTCTCAGCTGTGAAGTTCCTTAAGTGGCTGTTTTTGATGCCAAAAGCTCCTTGAAATGGTGTTGCTGAACCCCAAAGGATCCTCAATAGCTGCTTTTGAGTCCAGAGTCTCTGGACATTGATTTTTCTGAGCCCCAAAGCTCATGAAATGGGTGTTTCTGAGCCCTGGGGCTCCCGAGGTGGCTCTTCATGACCTCCAAAGCTTTTCTGAGCACTGCAGTTCCCTAAATGTGTTTCTGAGCCCAAGAGCTCCCTAAATTGGAATTTTGAATCAAAAGCTGGCTAGAGAGGACTTTCGGAGGCCAAAAGCTCCCCAAAGCAGTGGTTTTGAGCCAAATGCTCCCTTAATTGGCCTTTCTCAACCCCAAAGCTTCCTGAAGTCTGGGCTGTTTCTGAGCCCAAAGTCTCTCTAAATCAGTGTTTGGGGCCCCATAAGCTCCCTGCATCAGTGATTTTGAGCCCGAAAGCTCCTGAATGGGAGTTTCTAAGAACCTGAAATTGCTGGCTTTGAGCTCAGAAGCTCTCTACATAATTTTTTTCTGAGTCAAAACCATCCCTAAATGGTTTGGAAGGCTGTGCTTGAACGTGGGTGGAACGCAGGGGAAGGGGAGAGGCTCTGCCGGAGGGAGTGGCAGGCAGGATGAGGACGGGAGGTGTGAAGAGCAGCTTGAACATGTGGAGGAGATCCTCCACAGGATGGGCAAAGGTCGATTTGACTTAGAGTGAGCAGTGAGGGGCTCAGAAAGGGGGCACTGTCTTGGCAGTTCAGAAACTGCTTGACCAGGGAAAGCTGGCAGAAGAGGCCTGAGAGCAACCTGGAGAAGTGTCCAGGCCAGTGAGCAGGTTCCCATGGGGAATGGTAACTGCCCTGGCATTCACGGGCAGGCAAAGCAGCAGGGCTCCAACAGCGTGGGGGATGCTGGGGTGACGGCTCAGCAGAGCTGCCTGGTGGGTGAAAAGGGGGGATGCTCACGGGGACCTGGTGGTGGCCCACAAGGAAGAGCTGGTCAGGGATGGGCTCATCAGTGCCAGCCTGGGCTGTCACAGCCGGGACATAGTGGGGTCCCAGGCACCAAAGGGCAGGGACTAAGGCCAGCAGCAGAGCACAGAGCTGGGGCTCCAGAGGATGAACTTGGGGTGTTGAACCAGGCGGTGGCAGGGGCAGCAGCTCTGAAGGGTGAAGGAACTCAGGAAATCTGATAGGCCCTACAGGGCAGCCTGTTCCAAGGGCAGGAATGGTCTCTCCAAGAAGCCGTGAGTAAAGCACTCATCTCTTGAGGCTCTTGGCTGAACTGAGCAAGCTCCAGGGTGAAAAGGCAGCACATGGGAGGTGGAGCACATGAGCCAGCAGCACAGAAAGCCAACAGCACAGCCCTGGGCTGTGTGAGCAGGAGCAGAGGCAGGGGAAGGGTTTAATCCCTGTGCCCAGCACATTTACACCACACCTGCCCAGCAACAGCGGGGCTGTGGCAGTCAGGAACCTCTGCCCTGGTGGGTCACTGGGGTGGGAGTCCTCCAGCTGTCCTTCAGGTGCTGGTGGGATTTCCCTAAGAATATCAGTGTCTGCAACAACAAAACCAGCAATGAAAGCGTGACTCTGCCCAAACAGAAACATCTGCAGCAGAGCAATCTGCACCTGCAGTCGCCCCTCTGGGCAAGGCCAATGGAATCGCTACTGGCAATACACAGCAATGACACCCCCTCCTCACAAGGCTTCACGGGCCGTGACCATCCCCCTGGGCTGGGCACTGCTGGGGCCCCTCAAATGCTGTGTCCAGTTCTGCCAGAGAGAATTGAATGGAAAAAGGACACTTCCTGAACCACCCTGGGGCCTTCACTGGGCTCTGCTGAGGCTTGAAGGAGGCCTGCTGCTGTCACCAAAAATTTGGGAGGAAAATAAAAACCCTCTAACACTATATTTGAAGTGATGGAAAATCAGGCATTACTTTATTCTGGCTCGGATGTGCCATGGAAAATATTCCATACACACATGCCTTTTACCAGGCTTCCTGCAGATTTATACAGCAAAAAACTCAAAGCACTTCCCATTCATTGGTCCCAAATGACACAGTTTTTCTAATATGTGGTTTCTTATTGGCCACGGGTTCCTTTGCCTCTAATGCTAATTCAGCCCTCACTCCCTTATCGGTCTTTTCTGGAACAAGCATCTCCAGCCATGCCAGGGGGCAACATCTGGGGTTGATGTCTGTTGATGGGCGTTGATGGTTGTTATTTTTTGTGCATCTTCGGGGCTACTCCCAGTCTGTTGAGATATTAAGCTCGTCCTGTGAGGAGTGGTGCAATGTCCCCTGAAAAAACCTAAAATTCCTTTCCCTCGGGCAAAGGCAAACCAAGCCTGACTAGAGAAATAAAGTAAAAACTTTCAAAAGTTCCATTATTTCCAACACTGCCCTCCAGAGCCCTCAGGGCTTTCAGTGTCTTTGCCTCATCAAGGCCTAGCGTTGCTGCAGAGGGTGGGGGACTGGTTAAGAAGGGTTGGAGGGAGTTAATAAAGTTAATATTTCATAGAGTTCCTGTGCAAAGTCTGTTGTCCCTTCCTGCTCACAGTCCATTGGTCGCTGGCCAGCAGAGACCTCACTGACAATGCAGAAGAGAGAATTTCTTCTTTTTTTTTTTCCCCTGGCTGTACTTTTTCTTTCTCCCCCCTTCCCCCACTTCCTTTAACTTTTCCTTCTCCTCCCCTCTCTTGTCTTTCTCCCCTTCCTTTTCCTCTCAAAGTTTCAGCTTTGGCTGAGGATTGCAGATCTGGCACCGCGTAAAATAAGTTTCCTGTCTAAACCAGTTGTCAGGGCTCCTTCAGAGTATGAGAGAGAGAGACAAGGAGAGACAAGAGAACAATTTCTCTCTGACTGTGAGAAGTGGGGTGACCCATTCCTGGAAGCACAACCATCTTTCCATGAGTGGTGATCTGAGCTAAATGTCTGCGTTCATCACTTATCAATAGCAGAGGCCTGTTCATGGCAGCTCCACGTGCACATCATCTGTTCATTGTTACTGTTTAGGAAGCCGTCACTCTATTGCTCTGCTTTCAGGAGAAATAACCCTCAAATACTGAGTGGCTTATGCCACTTACATTCTTTCCCTCCTTTCTGACTAGAGCAGATGAGGAAAAGCTGTCTGAAGAAACAGAGCAGGGTTCAATGCTGGGGTTAGACCCGAGGGACACCGACAGGCCCTGGGGCTGTGACTTCTGATGGGTCCTTGCTGGCATTTCTTGATTTCTAGTCCTCAGTGGAGCTTTCTTTCTCAGCCAGGTTTCAACTCCCGTTGAACACCGGGAAAGCTTTCTTGACATGCAAGATTCTTGCTTTTGGCAAGGAGTTTCTTAATTCACCCCCATTTGACCTGGTCCTCCTCCTTCTCTGGAACATGGCCCTTGGCAAAGAAAACAAAAGATCACAAAGAGCAGACAGCACAGGGAAATGGAGTGCAAGAAAGAGAGGGAGAGCAGAGCACATCAGTGAGCTGTGCCCCGAGCAGACCTTTCCTCATTTCTGATCAATCCCCATTTCTGCCTTCTGCCTTCACCTCGTCATTGCTGCTCTGATGAGTTGGACTCGGTGAATGGGTTGGACTTGGTGATCTTGAAGGTCTCTTCCAACCAGGTTCTGTGGTTCTGTGATCTGGTCAGAAGGGACAGGGGCCTTTGTTGGAAGGGTCAGCGAGGCCATGCTTTCTGCAGCCAGTTGTGCAGAAGAGGATGTTAAGGGAACTCCCCAGTCTGACCGTTCCCGAGGCTCTCTGGCCATCACATTCCCACCACCAGAGACTTTCAGTGCTGGGACCAGAGTCCCTTTGCAGCCATGGCTCCAGTGCCCCAACGGGCCTTGCTGGACTCCCCACAGCCCTCAATCCCACACTCAGCCCCTGTGTCCTTCCCAGTTCCAGCCCAGGTTTCCCATGGCAGAGTGTCAGATGTCTCCTTCCATAAAGCCATTTCTTCCTGGCACAGTAACACAGAAACAGCCTGAGCTGTTTCCCCGACAAAGGAACCCCTCAGTTTTATTCCCTCACAGTTTGAGGACCCAAGGCTCAAGTCTGGCTTTCTCCTGAGCCCTTGGCTCCTGCCGTGTCTCTCAGTGTCCCTCCCCCAGCTGTGCCAGTGCTGTTGATGCCCTTTGTTGTGCTTTGTTGGCAGTTCACGGGCTCTTGTCTCGAGCTGCACCTGGCACTGCAGCTGTCCCCGAGCTACCTGCACCTGTGTGTTCACAACCAGGAGGAGGGGAGGGTGGGAGTGAGGTGGTTTCAGTTTTGTCTTTGTTACTCACCTTGCTGCTCTGTTGGGAATTGCCAAGAAAGCAAAGCAATCGTCCCCAGACAGAATCTGGTTTGCCCATGATGGCAACAGGTGAGGGATGTCCCAGGCTTTATGTGAGCGTTTCAGTTGTAGTTTTTCCTCCTGTCCAGTTGAGGAGGGGGAGTGAGCAGCTTGGTGGGCATCTGGCAGCCAGCCAAGGTCACCCGTCCTTTCTCCATAGATTTCTTCATAGCTGGTCAGGATAACCTCCAGGATTTGAGTCTGAAGGAATGGACAATGGTCTCTTTCCTCTGCAGAAAATCATAGCTGGGGTTGAACACCTGGTTCTGCACTCTGCAAAGGCAGGTCGTCTTTATTCTGACCAACGAAGACAATGTGTGTGGCTGTGAGAATTCTCAGGGAGCTCCAGTGCAGCCAAGATGGGTTTGGGACCAGCTGGGACTACAACAGAACATTTTGTTATTGCCTTCTCTTCTGTAGTCCTGTGCCCACCACAGAAATTTTGCTCCCCTTTTCCCTTGCACTGCAGAGTGAACCTTGAGAAGAGGACGCAGGAGGCAGGAACTGAGGACATGGCAAGAAGATTTGGTAAGAGCTGCATTTCTTCTGTTAGACAGTGATGGCAGGGAAAATAAGTAATTAAAAAAACCCTGTGTAGATCAGAGGTTTGAGTAGTATAAGGGATGTGTGTGTTCCAAAAAAGCTCTTTAATGCATTGTTGAAATCCTTGGGGAAATACCACAGCAAAGTTTCCCTTTTTTCATTTTTCTTCTTATTTTCGTGTGAACCTAATGGCAAGAAGGAAGGAAAGTATTCAAATACACAGGCAAGTGTGCTGGATCCCATTCTTTTTGTCTGTGGCCATCCTTGGGAACCTTTGGGATGCAATGTGTTATCCCTGAGAGGAGTGAGGCCAGTGGAGGTCTCTCCCCCAAGCATGTTACCTGCAGAACCCCTTCCAGAGCACAGCAGAAGGCCCGGCCTTGGCTTGGGATGAATTGAGGAATTTGGTCAGAGTGGTGACCTTCTTTGACCAGAGACACATCCTACCCTAGCAGGGAGTGTTGCTGAGCAAGACTTTGAGGAGTCAGGCTGAAATGAATGTGCTGAGGGTCACTGAAGGGAGCTGGGGGTCCTTCTCCACTCCTGGGGTGTGAGGCAGGGCAGTCTCACCCTCTCGTGGGTGGCTGTGCTCTGGTGGGCTGGTGCCGAGGCACCTGAGTGGTGCCCGAATGCTGTGGCAGCTGAGGCAGCTTCCTGGCCCAGGAGAGCCTCAGTGGCCCCAAGAGTCAGAAACCCCCCAGCACTGCTCTGGGGCTCCTGGGTCACAGCACCTCATGGCTCCTGGGCCAGCTGCAGGATGTGCTCTGCCCCAGAACTGCTCAGTGCAGTCCTGGAGTTCCTTAGGGAAAGGTCCTTGTTAAATGTTCCTTTTTTCTTTTTCATTTTATTTTCATATGAACCTGATGTCCAGGTGTCGTGCTGGTTGCGTGCGATATTATTTATAGAGCTGCAGGATGGATACTCGAAAGACAAAGTAAGTGTGCTGGATCCCATTTCTCTTGTCTGTTCTCATCCTTGGGAACCCTTGGAATGCGATGTGTTATCCCTGAGAGAAGTGAGGCCAGTGGGGGTCTCTCCCGAGCCCGTTGCCTGCAGAACCCCTCCCAGAGCACAGCCGCAGGCCCGGCCTTCGGGGTGGGATGAATTTGGCCGGAGGGACATCCCCCTTGGATGATAGACACGTCCTGCTCCAGCAGAGGGTGCTCCTGGCAATTGGTAATGATTTCAAAGCCATAGTACATCCCTTCTGGGATTTCCTTTCTTTTCTTGGACCTGAAGGAGGAATTTCATCCTGGGATTTCCTCCAGGGGCAAAAGGCAGAAACTTTTCTGTGCAGGTGAGTGCCAGTCCTTGCCCAGACTACCTGGAAACTAAACCCTGCCAAGCAAGAAGGAGATCCAGAGGCCTGTTGTGCATGAGGGCCCAGCACAGTCAGATAAACAATCCCACCTGTCCATAAATCCCCACTTCCAAGGGCCTCCAGCCTTCCTTTGTTTATTCCCTACCCCCATGCAGATGCCCAGAGTCCCAGGCTCCCAGGGGACAGAGCTGCCCCAGCAGTCAGGTTTTCCCAGCACAGACCAGGACAGCCTGGAGGAGAGGAAATAAAAACCCAACCTGTGGGAAGACCCAAGAGGAGACCCTCAAGAAGAGACTTTAAAACAAAGGATTTGATCATCCTCGGGCAGGATGGGTGGTCTCCCCTTCAAACGAGCAATGTCAGTTTCTCGCTGTGTCACGATCCGCTAATGCAAGCGGGGGTCGTGATGGTTCGTTTATCGATCTCAGAGTGTAAAAGGACACAAGAGATTTCAGTTTTAATCAGAACAGTGCACCTTTATTAAGTGCCCACAACACAGTAATGCAATAGAAGAGAGTAAGAGAGAGAGAGAGAGAGAGAGAGAAAAACAAAGTAGAGAGGGGGAAAAAGAGGGGCAATAGCTACCAACAGATGAGACGAAGTCCTCGTGGTCTTCCGCCAATAGATTCGTCTTCTTTCCGTGGGGAGATCTCCTACTTGGTTATTTTAGAAGGTCCCTTTATAGTCCCTTTCAGAAGCGAGGGGCAACTGGCCAAGAGGTTGGGAAATCTACAGCCGTTGTTATGGGGTCCGTTGCTTTGGGTAGCAGGTACAGGACAGACGTACAAGACAGGTGTACCGGAGAGCTGTACAGGACAGGTCATTCCTTTCCGCTTCGGCGCAGTCCTTCCCGCCTGGGCAGCAAGAACGGCGCAGTCCACTGTGACCTGCACTAATTTTCCTCAGTAATGAGTACCAGTTCCCAGTGGGCACACCCGTAGGCAACTCTTGGCAGACATCCCACCTCAGCCAGGCCAGGACTGCTGTGTTCAGTCTCTGTCTTCGGCGATGATTGTGAGGCAGATGAGGGATTTTCGGACCGTCTCTTACACGCTGACACCAGTCTTTTTCTACAGGAGAGAGAGAGAGGGAGAAGACCACAAAGCTCCTGGACTCCAAGCTGAACGAGAACTTCCTTTACTTCACGAAACAAATGGAACCTCTAAAGAGAGTATTCAAAAAATTACAGGAATTCAAACCCTCTGATCTTGAGCTCCTCAGAGCAGACCTGGAGAAGATAAAAGGTGAGCAGGGCCATTGCCAAGCAGACTTTCCTCTCTCTAAAGGCAAAAGCTGCTCTACAGCCCAACCACCCTGAGAGCTCATCCTGTTCAGCTGTTCAAAGGGGACAGGGAGGGGCCTGAGAAGAGACCCTCTGTCAGGGAATGTTAAATCAGAGCCTTTGGACAGCCTTGTGTCAGATAGCTGGTGTCCCCCTCAAGGAGGAATCATCAGTGACCCAGTGACATCATTCTTTCTTCACAGGAAAGGAGGAGGAGGAAATTGCAAGGGCCCTGGAATCCAGGTTGCAGAAGAAGCTCAAGAATCTCTGTCGAAAAATTGAAGATCTGGTAGACTATGTACATGAATGGCCGAAGTCCACGAAGCTTGATCTTGAGCGCCTCAGAGCAGACCTGGAGAAGATACCAGGTGAGCAGGCCATTGCCAAGCAGTCTTTCATCTTACTGAAGGCAAAAGCTGCTCTACAGGCCAAGCACCCTGAGAGCTCACCCTGTTCAGCTGTTCAAAGGGGACAGGGAGGGGCAGTCCTTATGTGGGGAACAGCTTTGTGATCCATGGCAATGAAACACTTCCATGCTGAAGTGTTCTCTGCAGGTGCGGGGGGCCAAAGTCCCTCTCCTCACCCTCATCTTTGCAGAGGGTGTGTGCTGGGAGTTCCTTGTTAAGGTTCTCCCCAGGAAGTCCTGTCCCCATCTCTCTCCCTTTCCCCACTGCCCTTCTCCTGCTGCCCCACTGCTGGTCCCACACTGGGGCACATGCGAGATCAGCCTCGTGTCCCTATTGATGATCATCGGGGAGAGGAGCTTCCCTGAGCAGAGCCTGGACGTGAGTGCAGGGCCTGTGGAGAGCAGCTCTGCGTGCCAGGAGCTGGTGCTGGGAAGGAGAAGGAGTCAGCTGGGGCACAGACTCCAGAGTGGGCCTGGCTGTCCCCAGATGGTGCCCCTGGGCCTGGCTCAGGCAGGACACAGTGTGTGTTGGGAACAGCCTCTTGCCCCCAGGGCTGGGAAAGCTGAGGGACAATTGGCCTTCCCTGACCTGGGTCCTGTTCTTGCTCCAGCTGCAGCAAGCAAAGCTATGGCAAGGAGCAGCCCAGAGGAGTCCAGGGAAAGGCCTGGAATTCCTGCTGGCTCAAGCCATTGTGGGCTTAGAATTAAGCCTGTGGCCCACTTTTCAAAGCTGGTGCCCTGTTTATTGAGCTATAGAAAGCACAAATGAGAGGCTGAAAAGGGATGAAAGTTTGCTCTGATTTCTTGTTCCCTCCCTGCTCAAAGTCAGAAGGCAAAGGGAAAACTATTTCCAGATTTTACCTCCATGGCCAAATGGAATTCCTGGGAGGTGAGGCTTTCTAAGGGGGAATGAGGAAAGACAAAAAAGCCAAACCCACAGGAGCGCCCTGAGAAGAGACCCTCTGTCAGGGATGTTAAATCAGAGCCTTTGGACATCCTTGTGTCAGATAGCTGGTGTCCCCCTCAAGGAGGAATCATCAGTGACCCAGTGACATCATTCTTTCTTCACAGGAAAGGAGGAGGAGGAAATTGCAAGGGCCCTGGAATCCAGGTTGCAGAAGAAGCTCAAGAATCTCTGTCGAAAAATTGAAGATCTGGTAGACTATGTACATGAATGGCCGGAGTCCACGAAGCTTGATCTTCAGCTCCTCAGTGCAGACCTGGAGAAGATACATGGTGAGCAGGGCCATTGCCAAGCAGACTTTCATCTCACTGAAGGCAAAAGCTGCTCTACAGGCCAAGCACCCTGAGAGCTCACCCTGTTCAGCTGTTCAAAGGGGACAGGGAGGGGCCTGAGAAGAGACCCTCTGTCAGGGAATGTTAAATCAGAGCCTTTGGACATCCTTGTGTCAGATAGCTGGTGTCCCCCTCAAGGAGGAATCATCAGTGACCCAGTGACATCGTTTTTTCTTTACAGGAAACAAAGAGGAGGAAATTGCAAGGGCCCTGGAATCCTGGATGGAGAAGGCATTCCAGCATCTCTCTCAAATAATTCAAACTCCAGAAGAAGCTTTGGAAGAAATTCAAACTCCAGAAGAAGCTTTACAGAAGAGGAAGGGGTTCTGAAAGCATTAGCTCCAGCTCCTCACAGCTGACCTGGAGAGGAGCCAAGGTGAGCAGGGCCATTGCTGAGCAGACTTCCATCTCACTGAAGGCAAAAGCTGCTCTACAGCCCAACCACCCTGTGAGCTTGTCCTGCTCAGCTCCTCAAAGGGGATAGGGAGGGACAGTCCCTATCTGGGTAGAGGCCCAGAGAAGCTGACTTTAGTTATGGGGTGCACCTCCACAATCCATCCTGCGACTAAAGTCAGCTTTTCTGGGCCTCTCAGCTTTTGTGATCCATGACTCTGAAACAACTCTGTGCTGAAATGTTCTCTGCAGGTGCTCAAGACCCCTCTTTGTTCTGTTGTCTTTGAAGAGAGTGTGTAGGTACAACGTGATGTGGTAAATGTATCCAAGTCCTACCAACTCGCCTTCCTCAGAGTGTTGTCTCCCATGGCCCAGAGATCCTGTCTGGGGAGATGGGGGGAGAGGATCCCTGCTCTCCATCCTGCCCCGCAGGCCTTTGCCAAGTCCTCAGGAATGCCCACAGAGCCTGCGCTCTTTCCCCAACCTCCTGCAGTCAATCCATCCAAACCAATTGAAAGAACCTGGGAAGGAATAAGCCCAGCACCAGTCCAGGCTCAGGGCTGACCCACTGGGAAATAGCTCTGCAGAGAAAGACCTGGGGGTGCTGGTGGCCAAAGAGTTGTCCAAGAGTCAGCAATGTGTCTTTGTGGCCAAGGAGGCCAGTGGCTGCCCGGGCTGCCTTAGGAAGAGTTTTGCCAACTTCCAAGGGAGGAGCAGCCCTGGTGAGGCACATCTGGAGCTCTGTGTTCAGTGCTGGGTTCCTCAGTTTGAGAGAAACCTGGAGCTCTTGGGACAGGCCTAACTGAGGACTACAGAGATGATCAGGGGACTGGAGCATCTCTGGTGAGGAGAGGCTGAGGGAGCTGGGCCTGCTTGGTCTGGAGGAGAGAAGGCCAAGAGGGGACCTCATCAATGGACAGAAATGTTTGAAGGGTGGGTGTCAGGAAGATGGAGCTGGCCTCTTCTTGGTGGTGCTGAGTAATGGGATGAGAAGCAATGGGCAGAAACAAAAACAAAGGAATTTCCACCTAAACACAAGGAAGAACTTCATTACTGAGAGAGTGACTCAGCACTGAAACCAGTTCTGAGAGAGATCGTGGAGACTCCTTCTTTGGTGATACTCAAAATCCAACTAGACATAAATCAGCCTAATGGTCTCTAGGAGACCCTGTTTGGGCAAGAAGACTTCAAGTGGTCCCTTCCAATCTTACCCATTTGGTGATTTGTGAGGGTGGGAAGGGCTTTTTAATCCTCTCTCCTCTCAAGTGACAGAACCCCAAGGAAGGGCTGGAGCTGTGTCGGAGGGGGTTTAGGTTGGATATCAGGGAAAGGTTCTTCCCCCAGAGGGTGCTGGGCACTGCCCAGGCTTCCCAGGGAATGGGCACCGCCCCAAGGCTGCCAGAGCTCCAGGAGCGTTTGGACAACGCTCCCAGGCCCAGGCTGGGATTGTTGGTGATGCCTTAAAGGCCCTAGAAATAAAACAACACACTTTTGAGATAATATTGGTATAGGAGCTAATATAAAGGCTGGTCTTGATTGGAGGCCTCCAGGAGCAGATAGGGAAAAATCCACAAAATGCCCACCTCCCACAGGGGTGCATACAGTTTTATACGTTTAGGAAATTAGTATATTTGACAAAAATCACCATTTAGAGACATAAAAGGTGAGGTCATTTACCCCGATTCCACTCTGAATCGTCCCCCCTCAGGTGGAACTAAAGTTTGTTTATGAAAATGTGTCTTGAAGAGCTATTTTCAGCCTTGGTTCCCAAGAAGAACCAAGGTAGTATAGAGGCCTTGTACCTCCCGGAGCTTAGAGCTCTGGAATGTGTTTTGTCTTTCTGCCTAAGGAAAAGGTAGGGAAATGCACTGGGACTAGCTACTAATACAATAATAGGCTACAAATATATGCGTAAAGAATACAGAGAATACATACAGAAAAAAGGCAAAAATCACTCAGCATCATTTCCTGCATTTTTTAGAGACTAACAAGGCTCTACCTTGTCTAGTCTCTACGCCATAGTTAACCACAGCATCGCATCGTACAGCCAGCTACTATGCAAAGAACAACTACAGATATAAGTAGTATGAACAGTTTCTTTTATCCAGGCCCAGTTCAGTAACCATATATAGCAGATTTCACATTTGCTTACTATAGACTGTACTATATCTGTTATTTCTTTTTTTATTACTTTCTTCTTCAGATGTTTCAAAAGGTTTTCTGTTCTCTTATGAGTGTCTTCATGTTCTCACTGAGGTGGGACTACAATCTGTGCCTCTGGTGTAACAGTCCATTCGCTTTCTTTGATTTCAGCTTTTGTGCCAGAAAATTGATGGTCCTTTTGATAACACTTTGGGGAAAACGTTAACAAATTAATTTCCCTCTGTGGCACCACCGTTAAGATGCCTTTTTCTGCAACCCCTTTTACTATTTTATCAGCAAAATGATTCTTTTATTTGGGACTTGTTTCCCTCTTTTGATGAACCTTGCAATGCATAAAAGCTGCTTCTCTAGACTCCCAAATACTCCGTAGCCGTGCATGGATCTGTTCAGTGTGTTCAATTCCAGTACCTTGTATAGTTGCCAGTCTTCTTTCCTTCCAGATGACTTTGCTCAGCTCTAGATTTTTCATGGATGGAATCAGTTTAGCTCCCTGCAATGACACATCTGATGGCAAGGCTTCTTCCCCAGTCACCCAGTTCGTGGTTGTCACTGGATAACTCGTCACCTGTTTGCCGCCTTGTATGAAGCTGCTCTCCTCTGCATACAGCGTCCAGTCTGGATCTTCTGGAGGCACGTTCCCCAGGTGTCAGAGACTGAAAATAGTTCATGCCTCAAACATTGATAGAAAGTTTTGCTCATTGTACAGAAGCTACAACCAAAGAAGCTTCCCTGAAGAGTTGGACTTTGAACTGAAAGTCAAACTGCTGATTAGATAAAGGGAAATGCATAGTTCAGTCATCTCAGGCTGAGGGAAAGGAATGCAGCCACAAAAGGCCAAAGCCACCAGCTGCGCTGAGAATCATTCCCGGCTGAGTTTGGGGTGGGGGAGAGCACAGCTCACAGAAGCCGGGTTTACACAGGCTCCCCCACAACTGAGGAGGGAGGAGGACTTTTCAGGTGCTGGCGTAACCTCTGCTCAGAGGCACTGAACACCCATCCTCAGTTACACAAACCGGCCCAGCTGTGGCACCCTCAGCCCCACAGGCCACATTCCCGGGACTTTCACGTGAGAGACAGCCCAGGGGGAGTCACAACCCGTCAGAGACCCCCCAAAGTGCTCCCCAGAGGCTTTGCACCACAGGACTGCACGTGATGCTACAGACCCAGAGTCTGCTGTGATAGACTGCCCCCCTCCCCCAGGGGGACATGCCTAGCCATTGCCACCTGGCTCAAGGGTGTATCAACCCCTGGGATCCTATGCTTTTTGGAAGGACCTTCACCACCAAGAAGACCAGCTGGAGAGGATCAACGGAACATCGCTGGGATCCACAGAGCAGCAGTATTTTCCTTATTCTGTGTCCATCACTGTCTTTCTGTCCTGCCCCCCCGCCACCTATTTTCTATTCTTTCCCTCTCTCTCTCTCATATTTGCTATCAATAAAACCCATACTATTGTCACTGGCATATGGTCTCGTTTGCACCTTAATTCGGGCAGAGGTATTTCTAAAGAACCTTAATAATCGGATCTTGACACCAGGTCTGGTGTGCTGGAATAGGCTTCTTCCACGGTCTGCAGTCATACTCACATACATTATCGATTGGTGCTGGGAACAGAGATGTATCAGGGTTGACAGCAAACATTTTCAGAATAACATTACCTTATTTCAGTAACATGGCACGAGGTACATGTGTTGATATTCACAGCACAAACTCACGCTGAGTTGGATGCAACTGTTGGATGCAGCAATTCTCAGTTGCTGATTTCTTCAGTTCTCCAGTTTCTTGGACAGCCGATTTCTGATCATAGTTGGGCTGTTCCTTAAACCCTCAGGCAGGACTGTCTTGGTGAGCTGTTTTTTTTCCCTGTGTCAAGATTCTCACATAATAGCAAAGAGTCCTTGGTCTCTCTTATTCACAGGGATGCAGGAGAAAGTATTTTTAAAATTTAATTCAGTAAATCATCCTGAAAGGGTTAAAATCGTTTTACTTCAGCATGCTTGGGTATACTGAGGCTAGCATAAGGTACATTGTAACCAGTGTAGAAACTAGCTGAATAACTTGGCAAAAGAGATAGGGAACAGAAGCTGGCTAAAACCAGTGAGGAAACTGCTGAAACAGCTGCCTAGAGACTGCGCATGCTGAGGGGAGAAAGGTGAAAAGTGCAGAGCGAGGAAGACGTTCAGCCTTCATCAAATGCCCACCGAGCCTTCCTCACTGTGACCACTAGGGAGCCCTGGGCCTGCGCTCCGTGTGTGCTACTGATAATAACGAGTGCTGACAAATGGTTTGCACAACCACACCTTTTCTAGGAAAAACAATGAATATGCCTGAAATGGAACCACATCTTGTAATCTGCCGTGTGCCTGGGGTGGGTGTTTGGAGGAGCGATCCCCGCACACCCAGCACGCTGAATAAAGCAAACACCCGCTTCTTGGACTTTGTCTGGGAAGTGTCTCTTGGCCCGGTGTGGGGCGAATCATAGAGCTGCCAGAGGGGCCTTTTTGGCTCAGCTGAGAGCAGTCCTGCTGCAAGGCTGTCCTCGAGCTGCTTGGGCTGCACATGTGCCCAGGGAATGCTCATTGCTTGCAGTCTCAGGCGCTGTGGGTGTGCAGGTGTAACTACTGCAGGAGGGAACAGCTCTGCTGGGGGCAGTTCTCTTTTTCTTGGTGGTTTTTCTGTTGAATGAACGTTCCCTGCCAGCTCTGGGCAGAGCTCTGTACCTGTATGTGCCACTTGTCTGTGGCATTGTGGCTCAGGAGGTGGCCAAAGGGAGCTTGCCCGAGGTGTGGGCAGAGGAATGGCCATCAGGCCAGGCTGGGGGGTCAGCGGCCGGTCAGTTGCGTTGCGTGGCCGCGGCTCTGGAGGCTTGTGTGGGAGCGTGTGCAGGGCTGGAAGGCTGGGGCTGCCGCCGCTGTGTCCCAGAGCCGGGAAGGCCGGGGCTGGCCCGGCCCTGGCCCGGCCCCGCCAGCTCTGGCAGCTGCCGGCGGGGACACAAAGGGCAGCTCCGAGCTGCGGCCGCTGCGCTGCGGCCGCACAAAGGCAGCGCCCGCAGAGCTCCAGGGCAAGGTCCTGGCCCTGGCTCGGGGCTGGGCCGGGGCCAGCGGCAGAAAATCAACTTGCAGCTTGGGCCCCGCAGCAGGGAGGAGCAGCAATTGCTGGCTGAGAGAGACTCTTGCCAAGGGCCTGCGGGGCTGGGCCCCAGGGAACGGCTTCCCGCTGCCCGAGGGCAGGCTGAGATGGGATGTGGGGCAGCAATGGTTCCCTGGCAGGGCGCTCAGGGCTTGGCACAGGCTGGCCCCAGAAGCTGCGGCTGCCCCCGCATCCCTGCAAGTGTCCCAGGCCGGCTCGGCCATTGGGGCTTCCTGCCCAGGAGGGCTGGGCTGGGCTGGGCTGGAGCTGCTGAGGGCGGGATGGGCTCTGCCTGAGACAGCTGAAGGCTGCGCATGATGAGGCCGGGGGACCCGTTCCTCAGTGGGTTCTGGGGTATCCCACATTCCTGAAGGGATGTCAGGGTATGTCCCATTCCTGAGGCAGTTTTGGGGTCCCCCCATGCTTCGGGAGGGGTTCTGAGAGGGGGGCTGTGGTACTTGGAAGGGGGACCTATTGTCAGGGAGCCGGGGAGCTCATTTTGGGAAGGATGCTGCTATTTATGGCGACGTTGAGAGGTTCTGCATGGCCTGTGGGGCCCTGACTCTCATTTTGGGACTTGACGTGAGCACCGTAGCAAGGGCTGAGGAGAGGTTCCAAGCTCCCATTTGGGATGGAGGGATTGAGCAGGTGCCTCCAATAAACTCAATGCCAGCCCCAATGTGTCGATGGCAGCCCCAAATGGCTCGATCCGTCAGCCCCAAGGCCCGGCTGTGGGGAGTCAGGAACCACAGAGGGGGAATTGGTGTCCAGGAGGGGTGGGATGGGATGGGATGGGATGGGATGGGATGGGGGTGGCATCATGGGGGTGGGATGAAGTTTGGGAGGGATGGGGTGGTTTGGGCACTTGGAGTGGGGAACTCCAGGGAGGGAAAGCAGGAGACACTTTTGGGGAGGCTCCTGCAGCTTTTTGACAATTTTGGGGCCTCTAAGTGGCTTCTGGGAGGTTGCAGTGAATTTGGGGAAGGTGCCGTAAACCCCCCACAATTTGTGGGGCTGAGGTGAAGTCCCCAGATTTTGGGAGGGTGATGAGACCCCAATTGGGAGGGGATCCTGCTGCTGTGCACCCCTTCAATGGGGTGAGAAGTGGCTTGGGAGCGAGGGAAGGAAGGAAGGAAAGGAAGGAAAGGAAGGAAGGAAAGGAAGGAATTCGGAAGGAAGGAAGAAATTCGGAAGGAAGGAATTCGGAAGGAATTCGGAAGGAATTCGGAAGGAATTCGGAAGGAAGGAAGGAAGGAAGGAAGGAAGGAAGGAAGGAAGGAAAGGAAGGAAGGAAGGAAGGAATTCGGAAGGAAGGAAGAAATTCGGAAGGAAGGAATTCGGAAGGAATTCGGAAGGAAGGAAGGAAGGAAGGAAGGAAGGAAGGAAGGAAGGAAGGAAGGAAGGAAGGAAGGAAGGAAGGAAGGAAGGAAGGAAGGAAGGAAGGAAAGTAGAATAGAAGGAAGAAAAAAGGAAGAGAGCAACAAGAAACAATAAAAAAAGAAAAAAATAATAAAGAAAAAACATTTAAAATGAAAAAAGCAAGCAAGGAAAAAGAAAATAAAAATGAAAGAAGGAACGAAAAGAAGAAAGGAAGAAAATCAAAGATGCGAGATATAAACAAGAAAATGAATGTGATGAAACAAGAAAAGAAAAAGAAAGCAAGCAAGACTAAATAACATGAGACCAAATAGAAAATAAAAGAAAAAGAAAAAAAGGAAGGAAGAAAGAAACAACAAAGAAGGAGAAAAAAGAACAGAAAGGAAGACACAAGAAAAAATAAGAGGAAAAGAAAGAAAGAAAGAAGAAAGACAGAAAGCAACAAAAAAACAGAAAAAAGGGAGAAAAAGATTTAGAAATGAAGAAAGAAAGAAAAAAGGATTCAATAACGTGATGTGAACAAGAAAAAGGAAAATGAAAGCAAGCAAGTAAGAAAGACTCAATAATTTGAAACGAAGAAGAAAAATGGGAAAAAAGGAGGAAAGAAGAAAGCAACAAGAAAAAAAAAAGAAAGACTTGAAAGAAAACCCATAAAGAATGAAGAAAGCAACCAAGCAAAAAGATAATAAAAATGGAAGAAAGGAAAGAAATGAAGAAAATAAAAAGACAGAAATCAACAAGAAAATGAAAAGAGAGAAAAAAAAAGATGGAAGGAAGAGACAAAGACTAAATAACATGAAACCAATTAGTATAAGGAAAAGAAAAAAGAAAAACAAAGAATGAAATAAGGACAAAAAAAAAAAAGAGCAAAAAAGAAAGACACAAGAAAAAATAAATGAAAAGAAAGAGAGTCAACAAAGGAAGACGAAAGCAACAAAAAAAAACCCTAAAGAAAGGAAAAAAATAAAAATGAAGAAAGAAAGACTCAGTAATGTGAACCAACAAGAAAAAGGAAAAAAAGAAAGAAAGACAGAAACAAGGAAGAAAGAAAAAAAAGAACTGAAAGAACAGCACAAGGAAAAAGTAAAAAAAAGGAAGAAAGCAACCAAAGAAAGAAAGAAGAGAGAAAGCAACAAAAAAACCAAAAACAAGATAGAAAAAAATTTAAAAAAGAAGAAAGAAAGAAAGAAAGAAAGAAAGAAAGAAAGAAAGAAAGAAGATAAAAAAATGAATGAAAGAAAAAACAAGACAGAAAGAAACAAGAAAAAGAGAAAAAAGGAAGAAATATAGAAAAAAAGAATGGAAGAAAGCAAACAACAATAAACAGAAAAAAAAGAAAGCAAAAAATAAAAAAAAATGAAACAGAAAGAATGAAAGAAAGGAAACATCAGAAGACAGAAATCAACAAAGAAAATGAAAAAAGAGAAGGAAAAAGAAAAGAAGAAAGAAACAGCAAGCAACAAGAAACAGAAAGAGAACAAAAATATATAAAAATGAAAGCAAAAAGCAGGAAAGGAAGGAAGCAAGAAAGAAAGAAGGAAGGAAAGAAAAAGGAATTGAAAAGACAGAAATCAACAAGAAAATGAAAAAAGTGAAGATAAAGAAGAGAAGAAAGAAAGAAAAATACTCAATGACATGAAACCAACAAGAAAAATGAAAAAATGGAAGAAGAAAGCAACAAGAAAAAATTAAAATAAAAAGAAAGAAAAATCATTTAAAAATGAAGAAAGCAAGCAAAAAGATAATAAAAATGAAAGAAAGGAAGAAAAGAAGAAAGAAAAGGAAAAAAGCAAAAGACAGAAATCAACAAGAAAATGAAAAAAGGTCAGGAAAAAGAAAAGAAGAAACAAAGAAGAAAGAAAGACTAAATAGCATGAAACCAACAAGGAAATAAATGTAAAAAATGGCAAAAAAAAAAAAAAAAAAGAAGGAAAGAAAGAGGCAAGGAAGAAAGACAAAAAAGAAGAGAAAGAAAGACAGAAGACGAAAGAAACAAAAAATAAAAGCAAGCCAAAAGGAAAGAAAGAAGAAAGACAGAAAGCAACAAAAAGGAATAAAAAGGAAAAGGAAAACAAAAAGCGAAAAATAAAAAGAAGAATGGAGGGAAGCAACAAGGAACAAAAACAGAAAAAAAGGAGAAAAACATAAAAAATGAAGAAACAAAGAAAGTAAAAAGACAGAAAGAAACAAGGAAAGAGAAAATAAGAAAGAGAAGAAAGAAGAAAGAAGAAAGAAAGAAAGAAAGAAAGAAAGAAAGAAAGAAAGAAAGAAAGAAAGAAAAGAAAGAAAGAAAGAAAGAAAAGAAAATGAGAAGACAGAAATTACAAAGAAAATGAAAAAAGTGGAGAAAAAGAAAGAAAGAAATAAACAAAGAAACAAACAAAGAAAGCAAATGTACATAACATGAAACCAAACAGAAAATAAATTTTTAAAAAACACAAAAATAGAAGAAAGAAAGAAACAAGGAAGAAAGAAAAAAAGAAGAGAGAGAAAGACACCAGACAAAAGAACACAAAAAATTGAAAGAAAGCAAAAAGGAAAGAAAGAAAAAAGAAAGAAAGCAACAAAAAGAAAAAAAAAGGAAAAAGAAAACAAAAAGATAAAAAATAAAAGGAAGAAAGGAAGAAAGCAACAGGTGAAAAAAAGGGGAAAAATTAAAAAATGAAGAAAGAAAGAAAAGAAGAAAGAAACAAAGAAACAAACAAAGAAAGCAAGAGTACATGACATGAAACCAACAAGAAAATAAAAAGAAAAAAAGAAGAAAGAAAGAAAGAAACAAGGAAGAAAGAAAAAAAGAACAGAAAGAAAGACACAAGAAAAAAAACAAAAGAAAAGAAAGAAAAAAGAGAAAAAAAGAAGAAAGCAAGCAACAAAAAAAACAAGAAAAAGAAAGAAAAAAGATAATGAAGAAAGACAGAAAGCTAAAAGAAATTAACAAGAAAAGGAAAAAAGCAAAGAACAGTAACAGATAAAAGAAAGAAAGACTCAATAGCGTGAGACCAAGAAGAAAAATGGAAAAAAAAAGAAGGAAGAAAGCAGCAAGAAGCAATAAAAAGAGAAGCAAGAAAGAGAAAACATTCAAAAATGAAGAAAGAAAGAAAAAAGATAATAAAAATGAAAGAAAGGAAGAAAAAAGAAAGACTCAAAACATGAAACCAACAAGAAAATAAATTTTATGAAAACTCAAAAAAAGAAGAAGGAAACAAGGAAGAAAGAAAATGACAGAAAGAAAGACACAAGAAAAAATAGAAGTACAAGAGAAACAAGGAAAGCAAAAAAAATGAAAGAAAGCAGCAATAACAAAAAAAAAAGGGTAAAAAAATGAAGAAGGAAAGAAAAAAGAAGGAAAGAAAACCAAAAGAAATCAAGAAGAAAATTTAAAAGTGAAGAAAAAAGAAGAAAGACTAAATAACATGAAGCAAAAAAAAAATTAAAAAAAGAGGAAAGAAACAATCAAAAAAAAGACACAAGAAAAAAAAAGATTGGCACAAGAAAAAATTAAAGAAAAAATTAAAGGAAAAATAAAGAAAAAAGCCAGAAAGCAACAAAAAATAGGAAAAAGAAAGAAAAAAGATAAAAGAATGAAGAAAGAAAGATAAAAGAAACCAAGACGAAAATTTAAAAATTGAAGAAAAAAAAAGATGAAAGAATGAAGAACGAAAAAAGAAAGAAACAAAGAACGATTCAATGACGTGTAACCAACAAGAAAAAAAATTAAAGAGACCATTGTGACCTTGTGGGGCCTCCTGGACTCAAGGGACCATTGCCACACTGTGGGGCCTCATGGAATGAAGGGTCCATTGTGCCACTGCAGAGCCAAGGACACCATGGTTACACTGCGGGGCCATGGAACCAAGGCACCATTGGGACACCCCGTGGCCTCATCCTCTGGAATTCCAACACATCTGAGGGATGGCAGCAACCTGCAGGCAGCACGGAAGGATTCTGGGGAGAGCCTTTGATCCCTGCTCCAAAGGAAATCAGAGAAAGAGCCCTGGTCAGATCAAGGCACCTTTTCCTTTTCCTTTTCCTTTTCCTTTTCCTTTTCCGTTTCCTTTTCCTTTTCCTTTTCCTTTTCCTTTTCCTTTTCCTTTTCCTTTTCCTTTTCCTTTCCCTTTCCCTTTCCCTTTCCCTTTCCCTTTTCCTTTTCCTTTTCCTTTCCTGGTGTAAACTGTTGACCTGCCTGTAAGGTGCAGCAAAAGCTTTGCAGGGTTTGGTTCAAGGTAGCCAAGGTTGGAAGTGTTGGAGTCCCTTCTAAGAGAAGGGTTGGAGTCTTTGTGCCATGACTGCCTGGCATCCATGGAACAAGTGTGTTCTGGCATACTCTGGGATCTCGAGAGCAATCCCATGCAGGAGCCAGCACTGGCCCTGCACCCTGGTGGGAGCAGCGTGGTACGGATGGGAAACGGGCAGCTGGGTGTGCAGTGGCAACCTCGAGCCAGGTCCTAGAAGGCCAGGCTTTAGCTTTGAACAGAGCAGCACAAAAAGCAGAATGAATGACCTTGCCTAGAAATCACTGAAGGACAAAGGGTGACCATATGGACTGATTTGAACTCTGGGTTTGGAATAATACACCCCCAGGGAGCCACATGGAAGGAAAGGGCAAAGGGTACTCCAGTGAGTACAAAAAGAAATCAGTCCCCTACTGCAGAGTGTGCCAAAGCCAAAAGAAGTGGCCCTGGTGCCCTTGTAAAGCCCATGGGTTTGGAGACTCCCCAGTTAATCCAGGGAATCCATTGGCTGACCAAACAGCTCAAGAGGGTGCTGAAAAAGCTCTCCTTGCACTAATACCTAGCAAAAACTGGAATGTTCTGCAACAACAACCAGATTCCAGTGATCAGGACAGGCAGTCAGCCCCAGCAGCAGCAGCAGCTACGGAAAATCCCAGCAGGTGATTGGTAACCCCGTGTGGGCAGGTAATTGTAGCTCCACAATTAATGTAGAACGGAACTAAAACATCAGGAAACACATGAGGAAATGGAGAATATGGTGGCCAGTTTACAAAGGCATCTAGTAAGCACAAAAATGGCAAAAAATGATAGATCAGTTGTTGAGAAAGATGTGATTGGTTTTAAAGGAAGAAGGCTGCCTCCAGGGCTCGTTAAATGGGAATCACCAGGTGATTTTGGCCAACTGATTTTGCAGAAGTGCCCAGGCAGAAGGGGGCACTGGCACATTTTGGTATTGGTGCATACATTTTCTGGATGGCCAGAAGCTTTCCCATGTGGCACCAACAAGACAAGGGAAGTCTCAGAAGTTTTGCTGAAATGAATATTTAATAGCACTGGGACTAACTCTTGTAAGCCTTAAAAGGTGCATGGTTCTCAACAGATCATTGGCGCTGGACTCGCCTGCACATCCTTTCCAACCAGGAGACCCGGTGTGCATCAGAACCTGGAATTTTGGAACAATCCAGCCAAAGTGGAAGGGACCATCTCAAGTCCTGCTGGTAACCTACCCTGCACTCAAGGTAGAAGGAATCAAACTCGGGGTTCATCACATGTGGGTAAAACCAGCGAGCACACATTAAACACAGCAGAAACAAGACTGACTGACACCGTGGGGTTTGGGGTTTTGACATAAATCCTATTGTTTTAGGTATTGAATATGACTTTCTAGGGGGATACTATTTATTGGATGTAGATGAAGATGATCAATAATTGTGTATCTATAATAATAATAGAAATGATGTTCCAGATTTCTGGGAAGGGAAATGCGGTTTTCAAAGTCAGTGCAAGATGTTGGCCGATGACAGAATGTAACCCCTGTAACAGCTTGTTTGCCAACACCAACCTCTGCAGAAAATCCAGTTCCGTGGGGAGCTTCAGTCAGCAATTTGACAAAAATCTGGGAACGCATGTGGGAAGGAAATAGCACCCAGGGCACCTGGAGAGGGATGGAAGGAGAATATTCCTTACCATGGGCACATCAGAACAATACTGCTGAGAATTGTAACATTTCCAAAGCAGATCTGGAAATTACCTCGGGAAATATTGATCAGCTGACAGATTGCACTGATACCCCCTGGGGCTGTCAAATTCCAGAAGTATGGAATCGCCCTCAGACAGGACAATGGGAATGGTTCCAGCCAGTTCAGGGGTGTCTGGGCTGGGAAGGGAGCCCAGGACTCCCAGAGGACCCCTTACAGGTGGGTATAAAATATCCTGATTTAACAAGGTCAAGGCCAAAGGATCCTAGGACAAAGGAAAAGTGGGATTGCCCTGGGACAGACACTTGAGCTGTTTGGAATCCTGAGGTCCAGCGACTCCTGGCTGTGGCCCAGGCTCTGAGGCTGGGCTGTTGTAGTGGTTTGGTCCAAGATACTCATTACTGTTTATCTGCTGTGAGATAAGAATTAGGAGAAATGCAAAGCAGGCACCAAACTTGAAAGAATATAAAGAAGTTTATTAACAGACCTAAAAGAAGGGAAAAAAAAAATTATACCACCTTCAGAACTCTCCTCCTCCCCCCACCTTCCTCCCTTCTCCCACTGACAATGTGAAAAGACAACCCTTGAGATGTTCAGTCTGTTTACCACTTCCATAATAACCTTGTTTAGTCCATTTAGAAAGAGAAGTCTCTTCTTGCTCATGCTATGAAAACATTATCACAACGAGACAGCCATCCACTTCCAAATATTGTTCAGTCCATTTAGGAAGAAGAGTCTCTCTGCCTGCATGTGAGTCCTTTCCCCTGACTTGCAGCTTGTTCAAGGTCACACACAGATAGCAATTGGTTTTCCCACGTTCGAGGGTCCACTCTTGAAGTTTTTTGGGGTACAATTTTAAGGTTGAGCCGTTCAGAAAAAAAACAGAGGCCCTTCTCCTTCCCTGGGAGCAAAGGGTCTTCATCATCTTCATTGTTAGGACTATCTCTGGGAGCATCTCTAGGGACTGAGGTTTCCTCCTTTCCCATTTGGAGCAAAAGTCCTCATCTGGTTCATCTCTCCCTGTCCAAATTTCTCATGAAATTACAGCTGCGTCAGCATCTGCCTATCTCAGCACAGGTGCTTTTGCTTACGAGTTGAACACTCCACCCCCCAGATCTTCATGAAATTACAACAGGATACTCTGATATATCATAGCTTCACAACAGAATTTCAGCTTTAAGCATCTCCTCTCTCTCTTCCCTCAGGTTTTCAGCTCTTCACAGCAGTAAAAGGGTTAATCTCACCTCGGCCTTGCAGCTTTGCAGCTGGAATGTTGAATTTTTCTTATCGCAGTGGAGAGGGGGGAGAGCCGAGCCGCTCTGGCTGCCCACGGCAAGGCAGTGGGGGGGGGGGTTCCATGGCTGGAACAGGTCCATCGGCTTCAGGATGGCCGTGGCCCTGCCCGGCCTGGCCCAAGCAGGGCCTGGCTGGGCCCGCTGGCCCCCACATGGGGCCTGCAGCCACCTGTCCCAGCGCCGGAAACGAGAGAGAGCTTGGAGGGGGAGTTTGCCTATTCTTAAATGTGGATCACAGAGGTGGTCACAACATTAAGTGGCTTAGAGAATTGTCCATATTCAAACTGGCCAGCTGATAGGTTCTATCAGTTCCCAGAGGAAACTGTAAGCACCCCTTAGCAAGGACATCCCTTCCGGGACCATGCTTGCTAACCTATGACACCTCTCTATGGGACCTACAGCTGCTATGGTTTTTTGAAGGACAATTGCTGTAGATTTGAGTGATTCTGGAAGGCCTCGAATTAAAGGGGTCATCAGTTCAGGTTTCACAGGTAATTGCGTGGGGGATTCATATCCAGGAGTTAATTTCCTTTCGTGGATCATTTGCAGACAGGCAGCTTTGTGGACGCTTTCTAGAAGTTGATCAGGGGTACCAACTATAGCGAAAGGGTCTCCCCTTTCTAAAGGATTGAGTCCCCCGGCCCAGAAAGCTGCGCGCTGAGTCAGCGACCATGTGTTACGTTTGTCTCCTGTTGTTAAGAGAACTCCATGTCCCCAGTATCCACTGGCCTCCTGTTCAGTGAATTGAATTTGGTCTCCTCCAGTGAGAGACACTCAGAAAACATATTCCGTCTCAGATTCATGGGGGAGCTGCCCGTGCCCCTTTTTTAACTTAGCCAACTCAGTAGCAGTGTATGGTATTTATTTAGTGGTGATATGTGCTTCAAAGTCTTCATCATTGCTATAATTATATTCTGTTTTAATCAGAGGTCTCATAGGAGGGCAGCAGTTTTCCCCACAATTTTTCACTAGCACTAGTTCTTCCTAGGGATATATTTGGTTAATGTGAGGAGTTTTCTTTTCCTCTTTCTCTTTTGGTGAGTCAGCATTCTTGAATTCTTAGAATATTCCTCTTTTAAAGCAGCCCACAGCAAATGATTTTCATTCCTTTCTTCATCTAATTGTTTCTGTAAAATCTCCACTAGGTTTTGAAGTGAATCTATGATTGCTTTCTCTTCACTACATCGCTTAAAGTGGTGATCTATAGCTGCCATAAGGCATGCTCCTAAAACAGAGCAGATTATGGTTTTATTTCGGCCAAATTTAAACTTTGTCTCATGTTGGAATGAACATATTCTATCAGTCACATTCTCCAAATTAAACCAGTTATTTTGAGCCCATTCTTCCCCTCCCGGAGAGGGCTGGGCATTGTGCTTTGCTAGCAGAGCATAAAATGCAGCTTTAACTTTTGTACTGGGCTTTTCAGTCATTTTATGAAGGGATCAAAACCACCACAGGGAGGTAAAAACCTAATTACACATTGCGACACAAACAGCTTCACTGTGTCTCCCTTCGCTTCCCTGAGTGGGTGAAGAGACCAAATCTGCCTGGGAGGTACTCCTTAAGTTACTTACGGTTGTCTCTTCACTACACCAAGCAGTCCAAATTCACACACACACCAAAAAAACACAGTTCCCCCTTTTACACTAAGAGATCTTTTTGTGAAAAATCTGAAGACAGAGCCCTCAGCTGAGTATGGGGTGTTTTTCACCTAGGTGTGTGCAGTTTGCGGGAAATTCGAGTCGCCCCCCTTGCTTTCTAGACACCGCTCACCCTTTGCGGGGTGTCGGGCTAGGTGCGGCTGGAGTGAAATGTCCTTCCCCTATTACAGACTACACACAACCTTGCAACCCCTTCTGTCTGTCAGAAATCCTGTCCGTGATGCCAGTTTAATGTCACGATCCGCTAATGCAAGCGGGGGTCGTGATGGTTCGTTTACAGATCTCAGAGTGTAAAAGGACACAAGAGATTTCAGTTTTAATCAGAACAGTGCACCTTTATTAAGTGCCCACAACATGGTAATGCGATAGAGGAGAGAGAGAGAGAAAGAAAAACAAAGTAAAAGAGTAGAGAGGAAGAAAAAGGGGGGCAATAGCTACCAACGGGTGAGACGAAGTCCTTGTGGTCTTCTGCCAATAGATTTGTCTTCTTTCCGTGGGGAGATCTCATCTCAGTTATTTCAGAAAGTCCATTTATAGTCCTTTTCAGAAGCGAGGGACAACTGGCCAAGAGGTTGGGAAATCTACAGCTGTTGTTATGGGGTCTGTTGCTTTGGGAAAACAGGTACAGGACAGCTGTACAGGACAGGTCGTTCCTTTCTGCTTCAGCGCAGTCCTTCCCGCCTGGGCAGCAAGAACGGCGCAGTCCATTGTGAGCTGCACAAATTTCCTCAGGAATGCGTACCAGTTCCCAGCGGGCACACCTGCAGGCAACAGTTGGCAGACATCCTACCTTAGGCAGGTCGGAACTCCTGTGTTTAGCCTCTGTTCTCGGCGATGATCGTGAGGCAGATGAGGGATCTTTGGACCGTCTCCTACAGACTGGGAAGGGGCTGAGAAGTGACTGCGGGAGAATCACTCCCAGCCCCTGGCACAGGAAGCCTCTGGCTGCAGGACACGGCAGCTGCAGCTCCTGGAGGGATCTCCTAAAGCTGCAGCATCCCAGTGCCTATGGATTCTGTGAGTACAACTCAGAGCATCTCGAGTGCAGGGGAGGTGAAATGCTCATGAGGCTCTGACAGGCTGAGGGTTTCTGATCACTCCCAGAATATTTCCAATGCAAGGATTTTGATAGAAATGAGGAAATTTCCTGAGACTTTGTTTTCAGTTTCCTGCCACTGGAGAATGGTAGGGAGGGAGGATAAATATTAAAGGTATTATGAATTTTGTGAGGTCCCTGGGACATCTGAACTGTTACTTTCAGTGATCAGCAGGTGCACAGGAGATCCCTCCTGTGCTTTCAGCCACTCCTGTGTCCATGGACAGCACCAGCATCACCTTGGCTGGACCCATCAGGCTCAGTCTGAGCTGTCCTTTCTCCAAGCTGCAAACAGAACCTGCCCCAGCCAGTGCCCTGCACACAGGCAGGTTTCTGTAGGGCCAAGGAGAGTGCACAGAGATTTGGGGTCCATGAGTGCTGGCAGGGAGAGATCAGGCACAGGGAAACAGCTCCAGGAGGAAAATCCCCAGGAAGGAGAGATGAGATCAGGGAAGGAGAGAAAACAAAGCCAGCAATGTGTCAGGGAGAGTTTAGAGATCCCCACAGAATCCCCTCCAGTGCAGCCCCTCCCTCTGAAGAAGCCCCCTCCCTCCTGTGCCCCCCAGCCAAGCCTCTGCCCTCAGGGCTGGGGGTCCAAGGCGTGAAGCCCCTCCTGTGCAGGCAGAGCTGCAGCAGAGCCGTGGGGCAGCTCTGCAGTCCCGGGCCCAGTTCCCTCTGCAGAGCACAGGGCTGGGAGCAGCTGCCCGGCCCTGGGGGCTCTGGGAGGGGGCACAGCTGGCTCAGGGTGACGCTGGCCCCAGTGCCCGGCTGTGGGCAGGGCTGTCAGTGCAGCCAGGGCAGCAGCTCAATCTCCCTTCATCCAGTGCCAGCTCTGGGACTCTTGGCTCTTTCCCTGAGGTTTCCTTCCAAGCTGGGAGTTTTCTCCAGGATGCAAACGTGTCCTGGAGCATCTTTGTGTTATCTGAAAAGCCCAGAGAGAGGAGAAAAGCAGAGATGCTACAAGTGTGCAAATGCTGTCGGGTTGGTGAAATGAGCCAGGGGTGTCCTCGGCTACGAATGTGGTGCTGAGACCTTGAGAGAGGGATGGACATTTGGGGGTCTGTGGTGGATCCATCTGCTCCCAGCAGCACCTGGTGATCTTTAAGAGAAACTTGGGAGGGTGAACATTCTGCATTTGAGAAAAGTGAAACAGAAAAGCTCGGAACAGGTCAGAATGACAGAGCACCTCCCCTGAGTCTCCACTCATCATCTTGCCTTGTGTCATAGGTTAGCAAGCATAGTCCTGGAAGGGATGTCCTTGCTAAGGGGTGCTTACAGTTTCCTCTGGGAACTGATAGAACCTATCAGCTGGCCAGTTTGAATATGGACAATTCTCTAAGCCACTTAAAGTTGTGACCACCTCTGTGATCCACATTTAAGAATAGACAAACTCCCCTCCAAGCCCTCTCTCGTTTCCGGCGCTGGGACAGGTGGCTGCAGGCCCCGTGTGGGGGCCAGCGGGCCCAGCCAGGCCCTGCTTGGGCCAGGCCGGGCCGGGCCACGGCCATCCTGAAGCCATGGACCTGTTCCAGCCGTGGAACCCTCCCCACTGCCTTGCCGTGGGCAGCCGGAGCGGCTCGGCTCTCCCCCCTCTCCACTGCGATAAGAAACATTCAACATTCCAGCTGCAAAGCTGCAAGGCCGAGGTGAGATTAACCCTTTTATTGCTGTGAAGAGCTGAAAACCTGAGGGAAGAGAGAGAGGAGATGCTTAAAGCTGAAATTCTGTTGTGAAGCTATGATATATCAGAGTATCCCGTTGTCATTTCATGAAGATCTGGGGGGTGGAGTGTTCAACTCGTAAGCAAAAGCACCTGTGCTGAGATAGGCAGATGCTGATGCAGCTGTAATTTCATGAGAAGTTTGGACAGGGAGAGATGAACCAGATGAGGACTTTTGCTCCAAATGGGAAAGGAGGAAACCTCAGTCCCTAGAGATGCTCCCAGAGATAGTCCTAACAATGAAGATGATGAAGACCCTTTGCTCCCAGGGAAGGAGAAGGGCTTCTGGTTTTTTTTCTGAATGGCTCAACCTTAAAATTGTACCCCAAAAAACTTCAAGAGTGGACCCTCGAACGTGGGAAAACCAATTGCTATCTGTGTGTGACCTTGAACAAGCTGCAAGTCAGGGGAAGGGACTCACATGCAGGCAGAGAGACTCTTCTTCCTAAATGGACTGAACAATATTTGGAAGTGGGTGGCTGTCTCGTTGTGATAATGTTTTCATAGCATGAGCAAGAAGAGACTTCTCTTTCTAAATGGACTAAACAAGGTTATTATGGAAGTGGTAAACAGACTGAACATCTCAAGGGTTGTCTTTTCACATTGTCAGTGGGAGAAGGGAGGAAGGTGGGGGGAGGAGGAGAGTTCTGAAGGTGGTATAATTTTTTTTTTTCCCTTCTTTTAGGTCTGTTAATAAACTTCTTTATATTCTTTCAAGTTTGGTGCCTGCTTTGCATTTCTCCTAATTCTTATCTCACAGCAGATAAGCAGTAATGAGTATCTTGGACCAAACCACTACACCTTGCAAAAGTTGCTCTGTTATCCCTGAGGGCAGCAGAAATGCTGAGGGCTTCTGATACCCAAGAATACCAGGAGAGATACGGGTGGAGATTAAAAACAAAAACCTCAGAACTCTTAAACACAAAAGGGTGTCTGTGTGTGTTCCAGGGAGGGTGGATGGGAAATGGCTCTGATTGTGGTTACAGATCTCCTCTAACTCTTCACTGTCTTTTTCTCCATGGCAGAACCCAATGCCCGGACACAGCCAATGTCCAACAGCAGCTCCATCAGCCACTTCCTCCTGCTGGCATTGGCAGACACACAGCAGCTGCAGCTCCTGCACTTCTGCCTCTTCCTGGGCATCTCCCTGGCTGCCCTCCTGGGCAACGGCCTCATCATCAGCGCCGGAGCCTGCGGCCAGCACCTGCACAGCCCCATGTTCTTCTTCCTGCTCAGCCTGGCCCTCACTGATCTGGGCTCCATCTGTACCACTGTCCCCAAGGCCATTCCCTCTGTGGCACCAGGCACATCTCCTGCTCAGCATGTGCTGCTCAGGTGTTTCTTTCTGTTCTTCCTCTCAGCAGAGGATTTCCTCCTCACCATCATGTGCTACGAGCGCTACGTGTCCATCTGCAAAGCCCTGCACTACGGGACCCTCCTGGGCAGCAGAGCTTGTGCCCACATGGCAGCAGCTGCTTGGGCCAGTGCCTTTCTCTACGCTCTCATGCACACGGCCAATACATTTTCCCTGCCCCTGTGCCAGGGCAATGCCCGGGGCCAGTTCTTCTGTGAAATCCCACACATCCTCAAGCTCTCCTGCTCCAAATCCCACCTCAGGGAACTTGGGCTCATTGTTTTTTCCATCTCTTTCGCATTTGGTTGTTTTGTGTTCATTGTTTTCTCCTATGTGCAGCTCTTCAGGGCCGTGCTGAGGATCCCCTCTGAGCAGGGATGGCACAAAGCCTTTTGCACGTGCCTCCCTCACCTGGCCATGCTCTCTCTGTTCCTCAGCACTGCCATGTTTGCCCACCTGAAGCCCCCCTCCATCTTGTCCCCATCCATGGATGTGGCACTGTCAGTTCTGTTCTTTGTGGTGCCTCCAGCCCTGAACCCCCTCATCTACAGCCTGAGGAACTGTTGGAAAAGTCTGGCAACTGTGATGGGGGAAGAAATTGCAGACCAGCCAATATGGTTGATAAAAGCAAGCTCCGTTTATTAGCAATCCAGAGGCACTTATATAGTATACAAGCTTGTTAACTCTTAAGTGGCTTAAAACTTATCAAAGCGCATTTCTGCTTCTACCTAATTAGACTACATTCACAAGCTTCTACTAGTTATGTTATCATTAAAAAATTCAGAGTTCACCCTCCCTTCTCGGGGTCTTATCTGCACAGCTGCACATTCTCAAACTCCCTTTTTGTTCTCAGGCCTGTATCTCACACAGGCACTTCTCATGGAGGGTTTTTCTCACGCAGGCCTTTTGCTTGCAGGCTTTTGCTTGTACAGTTCTTTTATTGATCCCATAATTCTATCAATGACCCATGCCCCAGATCCTCTAATCATTTTGTAACAAGGAACCAGGAGCTCAGGGATGCCCTGAGGAAAATGATGACTGGATTTTTTCAGCAGCAATGAAGTGCCAGTTTTGTTCTCCACAGCTGCAGTGTAACTCAGTGCAGGCCCAGCCAGTCTGCTCAAGTTTTTCAGAGTGGTTCTGTGTGTGCAGGGTTTCCTTTTTCATTTTGTGATAATGTTGTGCACAATGAAACTTTATTTATCCCATCATCATCCCATTACTGGGATCATTCATCCTATTTAGAATTCACTGTTTACACCTTGAATTTTACCCCGAGACAATGGAAATGAGGAATCACCTCCTCTGTGCACTGCAGCAAAATAAAGGATCCTGCAGCAACTTGTTGGTCAAAAATGCTTCCTTTGAAACCTCATCTGAATCTGGCAGGGCAGTGCCTGTGTGCAGAGGGGGAGAGAAGCTGAGTCCCAGCACAGCAGCAGGGCCAGGGAGCAGCAGCACTCGGTGCTTTCAGAGCTGCTCTGTTTATCCTTCCACACTGTCCTTCTGTCCTTGTGGGAGTCCTCAGCTCTGGCTGCTGCGCTGCTCTCCTGCTCTGTGGCTGTCTTGTGAGCACAGGAGGGGTTGACAGATTTGTGTTATTTAAAAGTAGACAGCAGTGGCTGGAATTGCTGGGCTGATGAGTGAAGTTTTTCAGAATTTTATGGCCCTGGGATGTGAGTCACAGGTGGATCCCAGCGAGTCCTGGAGCTGCCAACCTGAACATGAATAATAGAATGGACAAAGCTGCAGCTTAAATGTGACTTAAAAATAAATCCCCAGAGTGGCCAGCCCAGAGATCGTGGTCTGTGCACTGGAACAACCACATTACAACAGGGACTGCAGACCCACCAAAACCCCACCCAAACCCAGCTCAGAGGGGCCTTGGTGGCCCCGTGGCAACCACTGGGCACCAAAGCAGTGAAGCCGTGGAGAGCGAGAGGCTCAGTGGCTGACATTTCTGTGGGACGGGGCTGTCGTGTGAGGGGTGGGGGCTTTAGATCCCAGGGGAATCATTGCCCAGGGAGTTTTTGTTCAGGTCTGTAGTGCATTGATGCTGCCTGGACTCCAGGCACCCACCAAAGCTGCTCTCTCACTCCTGTCCACAGCTGGACAGGAGAGAGAAAATATAACAAAGGGTTCGTGGGTTGAGATAAGGACCAGGAGAGATCCCTCATCCAACACCGTCCTGGGCAAAACAGGCTCAACTTACAGATATCAAGTGAATTCATTAATAACAAAATCAGAGCAGGATAATGAGAAGTGAAAGAAGAGCTTTCAAAACACCTTCCCCCCTCCCCTCCATCCTTCCCACCGATGGTGCAGGAGACAGGGAATGGGGATTGTGGTCAGTTCATCTCCTGTGGCTCCTCCCGCTGCTCAGGGAGAGGAGTTGTTCCCCTGTGAGACCGTGGGGTCCCTTCCCACGGGAGACAGTTCTCCGTGAGCGTCTCTGACATGGGTCCAATCTGACGAGCAGCAGTCCTCCCAAAACTGCTGCGGTGTGGGTCACTCTTCCATGGGGTCAGTTCTTCAAGGCCAGGCTGCTCCAGCCTGGGAGCAGGGCCCCTCTGCACCGGCTCTGCCCCTGGATCCCAGCCTCCTGCAGGCATCCGCCCGCTCCGGCATGGGCACCTCCCCCAGGGGCTGCGGGTGGATCTCTGCATCCCCCGGGGATCCCCAGGGCTGTGGGTGGATCTCTGCATCCCCCAGGGATCCCCAGGGGCTGTGGATGGATCTCTGCATCCCCTGTGGATCCCCAGGGCTGCGGGTGGATCTCTGCATCCCCTGTGGATCCCCAGGGCTGTGGGTGGATCTCTGCATCCCCTGTGGATCCCCAGGGCTGTGGGTGGATCTCTGCATCCCCTGTGGATCCCCAGGGCTGCAGGGGCACAGCTGCTCCACCATGGTCTCACCACGGCCTGCAGAGGAATCTCGGCTCTGGCTCCTGGAGCACCTCCTCCCCCTCCTTCTCCACTGCCCTTGGTGTCTCCCTGTTGTTTCCCTCACATGTTCTCCCCTCCTCCTCTTCTCTGACTACAAAAACACTGTGTCCCACTTTGTTTTCATTTCCTTCTGAAATCTGCTATCACAGAGGCGTTACCAGCCTCTCTCAGTGGCCCAGCCTTGGCCAGTGCCATGTCCATCTTCAGAGCCATTGGGGATCAGCTCTGCCGGACATGGTGGAAGCTTCCAGCAGCTTCTCACAGAAGCCACCTCTGTGGCCCCCCACTACCAAAAACCAGGCCGTGCCCAACCAACACACACAGGAAGGAAAGCACAGAGCCCCAGCGCTCCAGGGCAGGTGAGAAGCAGCTCTGGCCATGCCAAGGTCAGCCGGAGCTGCCAGGCGGCCCCAGGAGCCCAAGGCAGCCAGAGCTGTTCCACGTTCCCTTGGCTCCGTGGGCCCTGCAGGGTCACAAAAGCCCCTCGGTTCTTTGGGGCCAGCAGTGCCACAGTGGCCCCTTGGTTCCATGGAACACCACAGGGTCACAATGGTCCCCTTGGTGCCACCAGCCCTGCAGGGTCACAACGGCCCCTGGGTTCCACGAGGCCACGCAGGGTCACAGTGGTCTCCAGAGGAAGGGCAGCACCGAGCCCCAGGGTTTCAGGGGCACATGAGACACAGCCACCAGAGGCCAAGGCCGGCCACATCTGTCTGTCCTGCCAGGTTTGTCTGGGAGCAGCCCTTGGATACTGGGAATTTGGGAGGTGGAATCCCAGTTTTGGCCATGGGCACCTTGTTGAGTAATGCAGTTCTGTGCTCGCTGCACGAGCTCTGGCGTGCCCTCGGTCAGAGAGACTCCAGCTGCGTTACTTCTGTGTGTTGCAGAAGCGACTTCAGCATCAGGAAAAGTGCTGCTGGCTGAGCTCGCTGGCTTCTTTGCAGAAGAGACACGGCAGGAGCTGACGGTATCGGCTCACGTTAGTTCGGAGATAAAGGAGGAGAGAGAGGATTCTGGTCTGGCTTCCAACAGGTTTATTGTCAGAAGTTTAGCAACCAGAACATGGCAATGATCTTAATCTGGGATCCCACTGAGAGGCTTTTCCCTCAGTTTTAGAGGGGGTTTGAAAACCACGGGGAAAGGGAAAAACAACCAATGAGTTACAAGCCAGGGGGAGGATACAATTCAACAAGAACTACTGGGAGATACAACAAAGAACCAGTGAACAACCGAGTAAGAGGGAATTCTCCTGAACAGGGAAAGGCAGTTTGGAGCCGGGCGTAGCCCCGGGGGGATGCGGCTTAAGCTTCTGAGCCACCCATCGACCCACCCTGCGAGTCTGTGTCCTGGGGAAATTCGATCCACGGGAGGGTCCGGCGTTGATCGGCATCTCGCTGCCCCAGCCCAGCAGTGGGCTGGGTCATAGCAACAGCTGAGAAGGATGGGTTTTTTCCACATGAAAGAAAAGCACAAAGTCCAGGTGTTTAGGAAGAAGATGAGAGATGGCCACCATGGGCGAAGGCAGCCAGACAGCAGCTTTTGTCTGGGAGCAATCCTTGGATAGACAGAATTTGGGAGGTAGAATGTCAGTTTTGGCCATGGATGCCTGGAGGAGAAGGACGGTTCTTTTCCTTAGGAAGGAAAGCATGGAGCCCCAGGAGCCCCAGGGCTCCTGAGCCAGCCCCTGCTGCCCCGGGAGGGAATTTGGGGAGGGGGCAGAGGGGGTGCGCAGCCCTCGCCGGGGGATGACCCCGGCCCAGCGCCCTTCGTTCAGCACCGAGCTGGGCCTGGGGCTGCAGGAGGAAGAGGCCGATGGGAAGCAGATCCTGCAGGGGGACAGGGCTTGGGCTCAGGGCAAGGTCCTGCCCTGCACACCTGGCTCAGGTGTGAGCCTGCCCTGGGAAGGGAGCGGGACATTGCCATCCCCAGGGATCAGGGCTGGGAGCAGCGCTGGGAGCACGGACATGGAAATCCTGGGAGCCACTGGGACCACACTGAGGGCTACTGGGAGCTACTGGGAGCTACTGGGAATGACGGGTGTGTGCTGGAGGCAACTGGGATATACTGGGAATGAATGAGATCATGCTGGGGGCAACTGGAACCATGCTGGGGAACTGGGGTGACTGGGAATGAGCATGCTGGGGGAAACTGGGAGCAACTGGGAGTGACTGTGTCTGTGCTGGGGGCCACTGAGGTCATACTTGCAGTGACTGGGACTGTACTAGGGGCAACTGGGAGCAACTGGAACCATGCTGGAGGTAACTAGGATTGCACTGAGGGTGACTGAGATCATACTGGGAGTGACAAGGAGCATGCTGGGGGCAATTTGGACCGTGTTGGGGGCAACTGGGATATACCGGGAGCAACTGGGACATCACTGGGAGTGCCTGTGGGCAACTGGAATCATGTTGGAAGCAACTGGGAGGAAGTGGCAGTAACCAGGAGCATGCTGGGGGCAACTGGGATATGCTGAGAGAGACTGGGAGTCACTGGGATCATGCTGGGAGTGACTGGGAGCGTGGCAATGGCCTGGGCTGGCTGATGTGGGGCCTCAGGGTGTGCAGGGAGCACTGTGACACTGTGGGGCCCCTGGAACTGTTCTAAACGACCCAGATCCAATATGGAAATGAGTTCTTCAAATGTACTTAGAACTCAATAAAAATGGCAAAGCAAAAGGGGCAGCGCTGGGAGCATGGCTGGGTGCCCAGAGGCTCGCCCACAGAATGCCCATCCTGCCTTTTATACCCCTGTGATTGCAAACAGCTCTCTGGTCCGAGGTACACTGGAGACTCCTCCTGGAATCTCCCAGAGTCTTTCCATCTCTGGTTTCGGTGCTTTATATCCCAGCTGGGATCCCAAGACTGCTCCCAATTCGGTACCTGAGGTGATTTTTCTCTTTTGATGAGGAGGAGGACGAGGAGGAAGAGGAGGACGAGGAGGAGGACGAGGATGATGAGGGGGAGGAGGGGGAGGAGAGGGAGGAGAAGGAGGATGAAGAGGATGAGAAGGAGGAGGAGGAGAAGGATGAGGAGTACGAGGAGGAGGAGGAGGATGAAAACGACGAGGATGCGAGTGAGGATGAGGAGAAGGAGTGGAAGGAGGGGGAGGAGGAGGACAAGGACGAGGAGGACGAGGACGAAGAGAAGGAGGAGGAGGAGGAGCAGGATGAGAGTGAGGACGAAAAGGGGGAGGAGGAGGGGGGGGGGGAGGAGGAGGACAAGGAGGAGGAGGACGACAACGAGGAGGAGGAGAACGAGGACAAAGAGGATGAGGAGGAGCACGAGGAGGAGAAGGAGGACAAGGAGGACGAGGAGGAGAAGGAGGAAGGTGAGGACGACAAGGGGGAGGAGGAGGAGGAGAGGGAGGAGGGAGAGGAAAAAGAGGAGGAGGACGAGGAGGATGAGGAGGATGATGAGGACAAGAAGGACAAGGAGGACAAGGAGGAGGACGACGAAGCCCACTGGGACACTGCGGGGGCTCGTGGAAGCCAGTGGCCATTGTGACACAGCGGGGCTGCACAGAACCCACGGTGCTTTGTGACCCGTGGCTCCCAGGAGAGCCTTTGTGATGCTGTGGAACTACACGGAACCCTGGCTCCACTGTGACACCACAGAAGCTCAGGGAGCCCTGGAGACCGTGGGGATGCTAGGGAAGCTGACGGGACCCTAGGCACCACAGTGACGCTATGGAACCTGGTGGAACCAAGGGGCCATAGTGACACTATGGGGGATTTAGGAAGCAACAAGACCCTGGTGGGAAGCCACGGGATGATTAATCCTGGCAGGAACCTGCTCCAGGTGGGCTCCTCTCTCCCGGCTTCCACAGGTGCTGCTAGGGTCCCACTGCGGCACTGGCTTGTCACGGGCTCACGGCTTCCTTTGGGAATGGCTCTGCTCCAGGATGGCATGCTGCAGAGAATGCAGGTAGATTTTGTGCTGACTCCTGGCATGCAAGTGAACAATAAAGCCTGATCCAGCCTCGTCCCAGCCCGTGTCCAGCTGTGTCATGGGAGTAAGGGAAATTTGGGAGCAGCCCCAGCCCTGCTCCTGGTCCTAGCTGGGCACAGAGCTGCTGGGACACAGGTGTGTCCTGACGGCCCTGCCTGCCCCCACACCCGTGGACAAGATCTGGGGCACTTCGAAGCCATTTTAAGGGTGAATTAGGTCGGTTCAGAGAGGGCAAAGGGACAATGTGAGAGGCTTTCTGGGCTGCCCCTGTTTTGCCCCCCACTGCAAATCTCCCCCCTCTATTGGTATTCCCTGCCCCTCCCCTACTGGTTCCTCCCCTCCCCTCCAAACCCCCCTGCGGAGGGGGAGGTACCCTCAATAGCTGCTGTCCCACGTATATGGAAATCCCCTCCCCCGTTACCCTTGTGAAAAACGAGGTTCACTCTCCTGTTAGAATTTAAAGAGTTTAATATAAAGACAATAAGAGACACATAAAATAAAGCAAAGGGATAATGGCCGGGTGCCTTGGCGCTCTGCCAAGAGCACACCTGATGCTCGAGGTGAGTCCTTTTTATACCATTTTTACTGTCTGTTCTTTATTCATATTAAAACTTTTCCAGGAATTGATCTGCATGGCCACTCCTTGGGTCCGCCTTTTTAGAGCATGCGTAGTCTTCTGCCTTGTGGTTTTATTTCTTTTGATTCTTGGGGTTGGGCCCGCTAGGTAAGAGTCGATGGTAGGGTGGATCTTTTAATTCTCCAGACAGTCAGGGCTGATTGCAGCTTTGGGCCTCTTTGTCCCCCAGGCAGAGCGGTGATAGCAGCTCTCGGACCCTCCGGGCTGCCCATTCCCCGGGCGGAGTAGCCTTTGGGCCCTTTTGTTCTCTGGACAAAGTGTTGATTAGCAGCTCCTTGGGCCTCATCCTCTGCTCGCTTGGAGGTTATCTTACTTGCTCACACTTGCTAACATTCTTGCTAAAACGAGAGAAAACTACATCCACACAGCAAAAAGCATTTCTAGCATTATATAATATCTACTTTAATACTTTGTGAGAAGCCAATACTATAATATATGTTTATAACAATCCCCCCTTTTTCTATTTTATGAATCATTTGGCTTGAGCACTATTTCTTTTTTCTTGGCTTCTAATGTCTGTTCGTTCTTTTCACAGATCAATTTGGCTTCTTCGAGAGGGTCTTTTATATCACTTTAATACCATAATTTTTTGTGCTGTTCCAGACATAGCCAACTTTGGGTCAGTAGGCATTGCCACAACTTGCATGCCTTGAACTACGCTGGTGATTAGCCGAATAAAGCAGGGGATCAAGCAAGGGAGAAATATTAGACCAGCTGTAGCACATAAGAGGAAGAAGCCTAGCTTCTTCCACCATTCTTTCCCCAACATGCCATCCCACCAGTTAGCAGTCATCATTGATTCCCATTTTTGGACCGGTACATGGGCTATTTTTCTGATATTGTTGGTGATATCTAGAACAGCATCCCCATTGTCATCAATTTTTAAACAACATTCCAATGTATTGAACTTCCCACACACACCCCCTTCTTCAGCCAGTAAATAGTCTAGAGCCAGCCTATTTTGATATATTGCAGCTCTGGTTTGGCGTTGCTGGCTGACTATTAATTTCATAGCCTCAGCTGTTTCATTGGTTATGATTCCTACAAGGGCTTGGAGTCTGATGATATGATTCAGCATGTAAATTGGGGTTCGATATCCCCAACTTCCATCTTGTGCCCAGGTAGCTGGCCCATATGTTTCTAATATTCGCTCAGGGGGCCATTCCTCATCTTTCCATTTTTGGAATCCTCCAATTAGATCTCTTTTCTTTCTTTTGAAGTCTTCATAGATAGGTATTCCTAATTGATCTCCCTCTGGTTCTGGTAAAAGGAAAAACCCTGGTTGAATGATTCCTAATGTACAACTCCCTTTCCAATATGAAGGGAGCCTTGGGTATGCCCTTTTCCCACATATCCAAAATAAGCCATCTGGTGCTTTCCAATAATCACCTTCTTGTTGATTTATATTCTCCCAAAATTTGGATATTTCTGGGATTCCAAAATAAGGATTTTTCCTTGTGTCATTGCACCGAAAGAGTCCAGTTTCATTATCATATATACAGCCTTTTCCTTTTTTCTGAGCCCAATACCAAGTTGGTTTTTCTGGGACCCACCACGTGGAAGTTTTGTTGCTCACTTTATACCTTTTACAGGGAGTGTTTCCTACTTCATTAAGAAAGTTCTTCCCAGTTCGCCAGAGGCATTCTTCCCCTATCACTGTTGAACTTAAAATCCACCCCTCAGGTCAATTCCCCCCTCTTATATTTGTCCGGTTCCATTTAAGGAGCTCTACTGGGCCTAGGCTGCTACCTCTCCATGGCCATTCTTCTGTCATCAAACTCCTCCACAGACCCAACAGTTGGTTATGTTAAGTTCCTTACCTATCCTCTCCCCCAATTCCACAAACAGGTTTTTTCCTAACCTTGGGGTGTTTTCCTCTTTTAACTGTTGTTTAAGCTTTGCATACAGGTCCTGGCGTGAGGTGAATATAGGGCGAGGTTGCTGTGCTGGCTTTGTATTTTTACTTACCACTTGTTCTTTTACCAAATCTTGGACTGTTCCCCTGGTGGCAGCTGTGAAACAAATCCATTTTTCTCCTTTTGGACAATTGCTTCCTAGTCTGTTTCCACTTGTTCCCAAATTTTCTGTAATCCAGTATTTTTCCCCTTTATGCATACAAATACCTAATTTGGACGAGTCATAACAGTGACTGTTGATATGGGTATGAGTAATAAGAAAGAAGCCCCGGTGTCTTTCCATGTAGAGCTTTCGGTAGCATTTGTAACATGGTCTTGCCGGTGTCCCGAAAGGGACCAGGATGACAAAAGAAGGAATAGCAGAGGTCCGGCATGGCTTATACGCCCACCTCCCTTGCCTATGAGGTTGCAACCCATAGCAGGTGTATTGGATCTTCTCGGTGGCGAGTACAGTGACCAACCCGGTCTTGCCCTCTATTTCCTTGTCACTTCCTTTATAGCTTTTAGGCACCTTTTTTAACTGTTTGTGTCTTAGGTATTTCCCATTCAACAGGCACTGGTGTTTCCCATCTGCAGAGCAAAGTTTATGATTTTGTCTGGATAAGGGGTTGATTTGTGCTTGACACCTTTTACAACTAGGGTGTCGATGATGTGAAATGTCAGTTTCCCTCCAGATTAATTACTTATATTTGACCTGGCTGGCATGCCCCGTATTAGAATGATTCAAACAGGGTATATGATGTGGCACTGATGGAAGTTGTGATTCTCCCCCTTCTCAATACAAATCACAGGCTAGAATCAGAATATGAGAGTTCCCTGTTTGATACAGTCCCAACCCTTCCTGTTTGAAGTGAGAATATTCTTCTCCAAGATGTCCCAGAATTTGTCCAGGGGTCACTGATATAAATTTGGCTTTTACTTCTCAGTTAGGTGTGATTCTTTGCATATCCCTTGGATTATTCAGATTGCTCTAGTTCTTTGACACCTGGCCTCCGTTTAAGAATCAATTTGGTGTCACCTGGTTTGGATATTACAGTCCACTCTTCAGGTTCTTTTACAGGTCCTTTGATTCTGCTGGCATGGATCCACCCTCGTTCCTTGGTCCGGACTGCGGCCTCAGTCGTCAGCAGTACCTGAAAAGGACCCTCCCATTGTGGAGTCAAAGATTGTTCCTTCCATGTTTTTACCAATACCCATTCCCCTGGGTGGATATTATGAATTCTGAACTCCAAAGTTGTGGTTTGAGGGATCATTCCTTTCAGCCTCAAATTTTCAAGTGTTCTGGCAATTGTGGTGACATATTTTTTGACACTTGCTTCTCCCACTTCGTAAGTGGCTGTTTCATGTTGAGTGGTAAGGAAGGGTAATCCGAACATCATCTCATAAGGAGATACTCCCAGATCTGACCTGGGCTGTGTTCGGATTCTCAACAGAGCCAAAGGTACGCACTTTACCCATGACATTTGAGTTTCAATCATTAATTTTGTTAAAGTTTTCTTCAAAGTCTGGTTCATTCTTTCTACTCGGCCTGAACTTTGAGGGTGCCAGGGGGTATGTAATTCCCATTTTATTCCCAAGGCTTGAGTTATTTGTTGTAAGATTTTGGATGAAAAATGTGTTCCTCTATCTGAGTCTATTTTATTAACCATTCCATATCTGGGAATAATCTGTTCCAGAAGGGTTTTGCATACTACGTTAGCTGTAGCTCTGGTAGCAGGAACTGCTTCCACCCAATGAGTTAGATGGTCTACTATTACTAACAGGAACTTCCATCTTTGTACTTGAGGAAGTTCAGTGAAACCTACTTGGATACTTTGGAATGGTCGCAGAGCTAGCTCGCGGCCTCCTAATGTTGTTTTTCTCATTATTTTCCTATTCACTCTTTGGCAAGTTATACAGTTCCCAGTTATTTGTTTTGCTACCCCAAAGATTCCAATACAACCATAATTTCTTAGAAAATGATCACACAAAGCTTGAGTGCCCCAATGAGTTTTTTGATGCATATCTTCTAATATTCTCTTAGTGAGTGGCTTATTAAGTAACTGTCTCCCATCAGGGAGTTTCCATTTTCCAGATTGATCCTGTTTTCCCCTATCTTAACTAATTCTTTTTCTTCTTCTTTACTAAATTTGGGGATTTCTAATTCTCCCCTTTCTGGGGTCAGGATTAACATAATTCGTTTAGTCCCATTTTCTGCTGCATCTTTGGCTTCTTGGTCTGCTAGATTATTCCCTCTTATTTCTGGGGTCATCCCTTTTTGGTGTCCTTTGATATGCACTACAGCTATTTCTTCAGGCAATTTTAATGCTTCTAACACTTCTGAAATCAGGCCTTCATGTATCAGTTCCTTCCCCTTTGAATTTAGTAAACCCCTTTCTTCCCAGATTTTTCCAAAGGTATGTATTACCCCAAAGGCATACTTTGAATCAGTATAGATGGTCCCCTTTTTGTGTGCTAAATGCTCCAGTGCTCTTTTTAGAGCGTATAATTCACAAGATTGCGCTGACCAATTTGAAGGTAGTTTTCCTTTTTTGATGGTCTGCATATTTATCCCATCGACTAAGGCATATCCTGACATTCTTTTTCCTTGCAAGCATCTGGATGAACCATCCACATATATTCTTTCCCCTTCTAAGAGGGCTTGTTCTTCTAGATCTTCCCGAACTTTTGTTTGGTATTGAATAATTTCCAAGCAATCATGTGCCAGGTCATCTTTTGGTTCTCCATAGAGGAATTAGGCTGGATTGAGGCTTTTGCTTGTTTCTATACTTAGATCATTACTGTCAATCAGAATTGCTTCATATTTTAGTATCCTGGAGTCTGTTAACCATTTTTCAGCTTTTTGATTTAGCACATTTCGGACCGCATGGGGTGTGGATACAATCAGTTTACTTCCAAAGGTGAGCTTACGGCTCTTCACCAAAATAGCAGTAGCTGCTATGGCTTGAATGCACACTGGCCAGCCACGGCTTACTGGGTCCAATAGTTTAGATAAATAAGCTATTGGTCTTTTCACCCCTCCTCATTCCTGGACTAATACACCATGAGCTACTCCATTTTCTGCATTCACATATAAATGAAAGGGTTTTTCTAGTGAGGGTAAGCTTAGGGCTGGTACCGAGGCTAGTTTCAACTTCAATTTTTCTAATTTATTATCATCATCTCTGGTCCATTGTATATTGTCTCCCCCTGTTAATTTTTCATATAAAAATTTTACTGCTTGTGTATATCCCTCAATCCATAGTCTGCAATATCCCAGTAGCCCCAGCAGTCTCCTAACCTCCTTTTTTGAAGAGGGAGGAGGGAGGGATAAAATCCCTGTAATTCTTTCAGGGCTTAGTTTTCAGCTACCTTTGCTGATCAGGTGGCCAAGATATTTTACTTCTGATTCCACAAACTGTAATTTCCTTTTTGATGCCCTTAGTCCCTTTTCCCCAAGAAAATTTAGAAGCTTTATAGTAGCTTCTTTAACTTTAATTTCATCTTCCCCTGATATTAGAAGATCATCTACATATTGGATAATTTGTATTCCTGGGGGAGTGGGGAAGGTTTGTAATATTTCTCCCAAGGCTTGCCCAAATAAATTTGGGGCCTCACAATACCCCTGTGGCAGTTTAGTCCACCTCAATTGGTTCTTTTTCCCTGTGTTTGGATCTTCCCATTCAAAGGCAAAAATATCTCGGCTTTCCTCTGCCAGTGGGCAGGCCCAAAAGGCATCTTTAAGATCCACCACACTAAACCACTGATGTTGAGGTGGAATTTTACTTAAAAGAGTGTAGGGATTAGGAACCATAGGGTAGCAGGCCCGTGTTCTTTTGTTTACTTCTCTTAAATCTTGCACTAATCTATAATTTCCATCAGATTTCTTTACTGGGATAATAGGGGTATTATGAGGGGATTTACAAAGTTCTAGTGTCCCATCCTTTATTAATTCTTCTATTACTGGTTTTAAGCCTTTTCTCCCTTCTAAAGATATAGGGTACTGACATACACGAATGGGACATTCTTCTTTGTCAATTGTGACCCTTATGGGGTCAATATCTAGTCCACCCCTATTCCCTTCCCCAGCCCAAACTTCTCTGTTAATTTTTCTTTCATCTTCTTGGCTAAGTTTTAACACTTTGGCCGTCATTCTCCCTTCTTCTGGTATGACCCCAATCCCCAGCTGGATTTGTAAATCCCTTCCTAATAAATTGCTGCCAGCCCCAGGAACTAACAAAACATCCCCTATCCCTATTTTTGTTTCCCCTTCAATAACCACATCTTTAATGACAGGGACCTTAAATCTTTCCCCCTTTGCTCCCGTTACTTTTACCATATCATTACTTACATCACACCCTTTTGGAATATTCATCACACAAGTCCTTTCTGCCCCAGTGTCAACTATAAATTCTAATACTTCCTCTTGGGGGCCTACTTTTAAAGTTATCACAGGCTCCAGATGGTATTTATCCCCCCAAAAATAGAGCCCATGACTTCCCTATTTCTCTTCTGTGTGTGTCTCTTGAAATATTTTCAGATCCCTCCTCAGGTGGGGGCATTCCCTTTTATAATGCCCTTCTTCCTTGCAATAAAAACAGGCATCCCTGGGTTGTTCTTGGAAACTTGATTGTGCTGAGGTTTTATTTTTCTCCCTTCCACCATTTCTGTATCTTGAACGTTTAGGAGTGTTACCTGAGGGCTTTTGATTTAGATTTTTTTGGAAGGTACTCTCTCGCATAGTGGCTATCATGATCTTTGCTTCCACTTTGGCTTTTTCTTCATCCCTCCGGACATATATTTTTCGAGCTTCCCTTACTAGGTCTTGTAATGGCTTCTCATGCCAGTCTTCTATTTTTTCCAATTTTTTTCTAATATCTGGCCAGGCATGTGTGACAAAGTTAACTCTTAGCAGGGCTTGCCCTGCTAGGGACTCTGGGTCTATCCCAGAGTATTGTTTCATATTCTTTCGGAGCCTCTCCAGCCACTCACTCGGGGTTTCTTCCTTCCCTTGCTGCCCCTCAAAGGCCTTTCTGACATTTTGTCCTCGAGGTGCCCCTTCTTTTATTCCCTTGATTATCAGGTTATGATAATCATTCATATGTCCCCTCCCAGCTTCATCATTTTGGTTCCAGTTAGGAGGTGTAATGGGCATTTTCTGATCTCCGGGTAGACCTTGTTGGTTTTCTCTTTCCCAAATTTTTATGTCAGCAATTCTAATCATTTCTCTTTCTTCTTGGGAGAATATTATTTTCATTATTGATTGCATTTCTTCCCAAGTGAAAATGTTGGGACCTAGGAACTGGTCCAACTGTTCAGCTGTACCTATGGGGTCTTCTAATAATCCTTTAATTTCCTTTTTGAAATTCCTAACCTCTGTAGAGGTTAGAGGAGCATTCACAAAGCCGGTTCCCCCTCCTCCCATAGGTACTTCTCTTAATGGAAATAAATGAATTTCTCGGCTTCCCTCTGTTTGTTTAGCAATGGAGGGATTGTTGGGCTGCCTCTGAGCCTTAATGGCACCTCTTGTATTCTGGTATGGTGCTCCTTCGTTAAGAAGAGGGTTTATTTGGGAAGAAAGCACCAAACTCCCCTGGGGAAGAGGGGCAGATTCAGAGCCTGGCGCTGAAGCCGAATATCCTGCGGTGCAGAGGGTGGGGGTGGGGTGTGGCAGTGAAGCCAAATACTCCGGAGCACAGGAGGCGGGGACCGGCACTAAAGCCGGGTTTCTCAAGGCAGGAGAGGTGGGGGCTGAGGCCGGGACGTGTGACGTTCCTCTTGATCCAATTGAGGCTGCTGGGATTCCCGGGATTCCCGGGAAGGGTGGGATCCCCGGCATGGGCGGGGGCAGGGCTCCCCCCCCACTCCATTGGGGCGGGAGAGCTGCCGGGGGAAAGGCCCCCGGAGCCGGGGGAGGGGGGGGCTACCGGGGGAGAGGCCCCCGGAGCTGGGAGGGGGGGTGCGGCTCCTGGTGCTGACGGCGGGGGCAATACTTCTAAAGGGTCCCACCCTTTTTTCTCTTCTGTTTGCTTTTCCTCTGGGGTTTCTGATACTTTAAAGACTTTGGTTCCCAGAGGTTTTGTAATTCCTGTCCAGCAAGAAGCATATTCTCCCTCCTCAGGGTGAGATGGCTCTTTTGAATTTACAAATACATTTAGAGCCTGGCAAATCCATGCCTCATCAGACCCATATTTTGGCCAGTACACATGATCAGATCTGATTTCCTTTTTTACCCACTCTTTCATGCAGAATTGAATCATTTTTACTTTATCTTTTCCTTTTGTGGAAGGATCAGTTTCCCAGTTCGCGAGTTTGACCCCAAGGGGACTGTCTTGGGGCATCTCCTCTGGCTCTCTTGAACTTATTTTACCAGGTAGCTGCCCCATTTTTCCAGGAGTTCTCTATTCCAACTTACTCAAAATACTAATTTTTCCCCCCCTTTGAAATACTAATTCATTCCTTTAAAACACCAATCTTCACTGCTGTAAAGTACTACCCACCCCTTTCACGGTACAAAAACCAAAAAAATTTATTACAGCCCACCTCCCCAAAAACAAAGTTAACTTCTAATTACACAGTCTTTCATTCACACATTCACTCCTTTTTAATATTTATTCACTCACTCATTCTTACTCACACCAGAATAATAAGCTACCTCTTTCAAGTCACTTGTTAGTATCCACCCATGGGTATGAAATAATCCTTAGGATTCTGGGTGCTCTTGGATTTCCCTCAACCCAGCACTGTTAGCATCCAACCCCAATTCCTCTTGGGGTACTGTTAGACCCTGGGTGCTCTTGGAGTTTTCCTCAACCCAGCACTGTTAACATCCAACCCCAACTTCTCTTGGGGTACTTTTAGACCCTGGGTGCTCTTGGTGTTTTCCTCAACCCATCATATGGGGGGTGTAGCTCCCACTTTGCAACCCCTTCCCTGGGACCCCGTCCCAGTCACCCCGGGAGATTCTTTCACTCCTCTTATCTCTCGCTTCATCTCCTTGCTGGCCGCTGTTCTCGCGAACAAGACGGAACCGCAGCACTCAGAGACTGCCACACTCGCTTCGCAGATCTGGGGCAACCAGTCCGCGTCTCATTCACACACACTCATCTCCCGTAACCACCCCCTTTTTGTTTGGACAATACTTACCAGTCCTGTTGCTTTTCCAGTGTCTGTGGGATATTTGTCGAGAGCGCTCTCTTTCATTTGCTTTATTTTTGTGTCTTTCTTGTCCTCCGGGTGTTGCCCTGCTGCCACCAAACCGCGCCAGAGGATGCCAAGCAAGGGTCCTGCCAATTTGGGCAGGGGGTGCCTTACCCTCGCTTCTTGAATCCTCCCACGCTTTTCGGAGGCGAGGTGTAGATCCCGGGCGAGGCCCCAATTGTGAAAAACGAGGTTCACTCTCCTGTTAGAATTTAAAGAGTTTAATATAAAGACAATAAGAGACACATAAAATAAAGCAAAGGGATAACGGCCGGGTGCCTTGGCGCTCTGCCAAGAGCACACCTGATGCTCGAGGTGAGTCCTTTTTATACCATTTTTACTGTCTGTTCTTTATTCATATTAAAACTTTTCCAGGAATTGATCTGCATGGCCACTCCTTGGGTCCGCCTTTTTAGAGCATGCGTAGTCTTCTGCCTTGTGGTTTTATTTCTTTTGATTCTTGGGGTTGGGCCCGCTAGGTAAGAGTTGATGGTAGGGTGGATCTCTTAATTCTCCAGATGGTCAGGGCTTATTGCAGCTTTGGGCCTCTTTGCACCCTGGGCAGAGCGGTGATAGCGGCTCTGGACTCTCCTGGCCACCCTTTCTCCGGGCGGAGCAGCCTTTGGGCCCTTTTGTTCTCTGGACAAAGTGTTGATTAGCAGCTCCTTGGGCCTCATCCTCTGCTTGCTTGGAGGTTATCTTACTTGCTCACACTTGCTAACATTCTTGCTAAAACGAGAGAAAACTACATCCACACAGCAAAAAGCATTTCTAACATTATATAATATCTACTTTAATACTTTGTGAGAAGCCAATACTATAATATATGTTTATAACACTTGCCTTGCTCTGCTAATTCTCCCTAGCCTTGCATTCCCTTGCATGCCCATGCCTCACCCTTGACCTGCCTACTGCTTTCCTCCAGGGCCTTGCCTTGCCTAGCCCTTCTGGCCTACCCATCACTGGGCTTACTTTCTTATGCCCAGCTCTGCCTACAACTTCTGGGCCTTCTCTCGCCTACCCCTCCATTTGCTTTCCCCTCACTGCTCTGGCCTTGCCTCCTGATGCTTAGGCCACAAGATAATGCTTGAGCTATGGAAAAAGCTGTAGCTGTGTAGAAAGTAGTTACTTTGTAACAGGGTATGTGAATGAAGCACTTCTTAGAAATCAGCAAATTTAGCAGAACAAGCTAACTGCAAAAAGCTGACCCCTGGTTATTTGAACAGACAATCTTACAGAGCATGTGCAGAAAACAGAGGTGAGAAGTTCAAGCCCGAGGAAGACTTATGAGCCTTCATCAAAAATGACCACCAGGAAGCTGACGACCACCTTGTGCAGAAACCGCCCATGTGCTACAAGGGCTGACATCATCATCATGTGATTAGAAAATATGTTGCACTATGAAGGTTAGGAAAGTATAATGGGCACATTAAGTTAAGAAGTGTAAAAGCTGGTACTGTGCAAAGAATGGATGAGTGAGTTTGTGGTGGAGCTATCCCCCTCACTCCCGGTGTTGAATAAAAAAATACCTGCTCTCTAGGCCTTACAATATGGAGCACTGTTTGCTTGCCTAGTCCTTGGGCATCACTACCTCTCCTGTGACTTGCCTACAATTGCCTACACTTGTTTTGCATTGCATTGCATTGCCTTGCCTGCATGGAAGGCAAGGTAAGGAGTGGTAGTCAGGGCAAAGCAAAGCCAGCAAGTTGTAGGTAAGGCAGCCATAGGCAATGGAAACAACAAGGGTAGGCTTAGGAAAAACCAGGCAAGGTACTGAAGGCAAGGTCAAGTGACTCGGAGTGCCTTTGCTTGGGAAGCAAAGGACAAAGTGCCAGTGTTGCTGGAGCAGATGTTAAGGTACCATGGGGAGGAATAGTCCAGCAAGACATTTCTCTCCTGGCCCCTTCTGTGTAGGAGCAATTGTTGGATGTATGCAATAGTGGAGGTGGTAAACGACTTTCACTTGGTAAGTTCCTGAACGAGAATGGCAATGCTTTTTCATGGGAAGGAAAGAGTGTAGCCCCAGTGTTGGGGGTGCAGAGAAGAAGCTGCCTGGTGGAGGTCAAGGGTGGCAGCAACTTTCTGTCCTGGCACATTTGGTGTGGAAGCATTCCCTCAATTCATACAATTATGAAGTCAGTATCCATCTTTGGAAGGTGGTCTCCTGACAGAATCAATTTGGCATATGGTTTCCGCTTCTCAGAGGTGGCCTTCTGAAATACTGGCACCATACGTCTTTTGGACAAGGTAAGCAGGTACCCTGAGTCTTGGTGTGCAGCTGATCTGGTGCCCAGACTGGTAATGCCCAGTAACAGTGTTCTGGCACCTTCATATGGGATCAGTCCCTTGATGTTTTGTATTTTGGAGGAGGGGATGCCATTTGTTTTGAGATGGGCTTCTAGTTCCTCTCACTGGCAAAGAAAGCAAGTTTGGATCCGCACGTTGGGTGGTCTTAGTGAATTTAAAGGCTTTTTCCAATAGGCAGTTCCCTGGGTTAGAGCTGTTGAGCTGTCAGTGGGAATGCAAATGCCAAGCTGTTGAGCTTTTTCTCCTGGTACCTTTAGTGTGTGAGCAGTCCCTGGTGCTGTTGCATTTCCATCCTGACTCCATGAGGCTGAAGGCTTAGGATGGTATATAGATATGAGAAGGAAAGTGCGGATAGCATCGGTGTGTGCTGGGAGTTCGATGGGTGCAGCTGAAGTCTTAGGCAGCAAGAGCTTTCTCAGCTGGCACTTTTGTGAGCTCTGTTTTTGCCAGATGCTTTCAAGTTTGTAGCTGGACTCTGCAAGAGTGAAAAGATTTGTTAGGGCTGATAGGAAAGATGTGTGCTAATGCCTTTACAAACAATTCAATATGTGAAGGTATGGGTGTTAATGTCTCTACCAGCCTCACACTAGTTTGCCGCAGAACCCAGGCAGTTTGACTCCTGAAATAGAAAATAGGTCCACACAACCCTGATGTGTTGGTTTTGCACACCCTGCTTTTTTTGTAGTGGAGGGGCAACAGATGTGGCTTCTGTGAGAAGCTGCTAGAAACCTCCACCGTGTCTGTCATTGCCAATCCCTGACGGCACTGAAGATGGACATGCCGCTGGTCGAGGCTGGGCCAGTTAGGGAGGATGGTAATGACTCTGTGATAACACATTTAAGAAGAAAATCAAAACCAAGTGGGGCATTCAGTTTTAATTTGTGGTCATTGGAGAAGGAAGGGGAGAAGGTGATCCAGGTGCCAGAGCCCTGGTTTCTCTGCAGGCCATGGTGAAGAACATGGTGAAGCAGCTGTGCCTGTGCAGCCCATTGGGGGTCCATGGGGGATGCAGAGATCCACCCACAGCCTGTGGGGGAGGTGCCCACACCAGAGCAGGTGGATGCCTGGAGGGGGCTGTGATTCTGTGGGAGACCTAATGGAGAGAGGGGACCCCTTCTTCCAAGCTGGAGAAGCCTGTCCTTGGAGGACTGCACCCTGTAGAAGAGTGATCCATGCTGCAGCAGTTTTGGGAGGACTCTTTGCCTGTGGGAGGGCGAGTGAGTGACTATCATGGTTGCCTGGCATTTGGGCAGTGTCAAACCACGACACCTGAGTTTCTGAACTTTGGAGGAAAATGACATATTCAGGGTGGGGAATATGTGATAGGTGGTTTGGGAAGTCTGTACCTTCCTAGTACCTCAGCCAGTGGGGAAAGGAAGAGGGCAACATGCCAAAGGACTTCAGGATAAAAAGAGGCTCTGTCCTCTGAAACCTCGAGAGAGAAACCCCATGGGGATATGTCCCAGTGGACTCTCTCCCTTTATTCAAATAAAGTCACAGGACTCCTCTGTCTCCATTATGGACACTGTTTTTTCATAGCATGATTTTCTCGCACAAATGAGTGCTCGTCCGGTGTCCTTCCACCATCTTCCATGGCAAGGGGAGCTGGAGGAATGCCTCACCCAGTTTTGGTGATCAGCTCCCTTCTATGTTAGCTGGCACTGGATGATTGATTGGATTCCCGAGACTGTCCAGGAGATTGACAAGTGATGGACCAAAGGGGTTTGTGAAGAGTCCACAGGGAAGGACGACTGAAAATCTCACCAGGGATTACAATGGGGTCTTCCAGAAATAAATATGGCTGGACACCCAGAGGGGGCAGTAAAGGAAAGTCGAGAAGGGGTCTTGACTATAGGGATGACGTTCTCAAAATATCTCTGAAAGGTCCCTTGGCAGACTGTTGAGGTAGTTTGCACATTCTCCCAGAGGTAACTGAGAACAGGGATGCCCAAAGGGGTTAGTAAGAGAAAGTCAAGAAGCAGTCTCAGCAATGAATGCCATGAGGGGGCAGTGAGGGAATGTCAAGAAGGAGTCTTGACAACAGGGGATGGATGGTGTTAGTTTGGGAAAGGATTCACTGAAGAGAGGTGTCAAGGACTATGGCTGAGGCAAATAGCAGCAGGAGTGTAGAGGGATTCCTTATGGAACAAGGGCATATGATAGCCCTGGAAAGATTGGACAACCCAGGGTTGCTGAGGAAAAACCCCTGAACAGGCCCCTGGCTGCAGGCAGGCCTGGAAAGCACCTGGCTGCAGGCAGCTCTGAAAGTCCTCGGCAAGTTATACACTGGTTGTCTCCCCCGCTGATTAGAGGCTGTCTAGAGGGACTGGGCGTGAATCTTTGCAAAAAGTAGATATAAGTTGGCATAGTTGAACAATAAAGGGAGAACGATGCTCAAATCGCATTGGTGTATGTGGCGTTTATCCAGCCAGCTCTCCAGACTCGGTCCCTAACACAGGAGTCTATGTGATAAGGAAAGAAAACAGAAACAGCGATGTTGGGATGTACTCCTCTCTATCTGCAACCTAATACAGGTCTGGCTGTAGGATTCCAGGACAGGAAAAACAGAGGCATTGTTCCTACAGCCCCCACCCCTCCCTGGGCTATTATGGAGCAAGGGTAGAAGGATTTGGGTTTGTACGCTTACTTCTCAGGACTCGAGGGGGTTTCTCTATGGCGAGGAGTGCCTAGGCCAGGTGAAAAAGTGCAGGACTGGAGGCATGGACTGGGGGCCTGTGGGGGAGGTGCGGGATTGAACTGAGGCTGTGGGCTCAGCGCTGGGCAGTGCCTGACACTGCCACCCCCACGGGCAGGAGCTGCAGTGGCCCCCTGGCTCCAATAAGGCTGGCAGGATGTCCCGTTTGTCCCTGTGGTGCCTGCCTGCTGAGATGCGCTGGCACCTGGTGCTTTACAGCATTTGTGGTGCTGGGAGAGCGGGCAGAGGGCCTGGATGGGTGTGCTGGGGGGGGTGCATCTGGACACTGCATCAGGACAGGGACTGGCTTTGGTATACAGTGTAAGGTACAATTTGTCACTAAAGCCTGCCCTTATGCAAGAAGGGATTTTTTTTGGGGGTCACCAGAGAAATGAGTGATTTTGCAGACAGCTCAGTGTCTTTAGGAGGGTAAGAGCCCACAGGCAGCATGAGCACAGGCTGAAGAGTTGGCAGAGTGGGCCCCTGGAGGAGTTGGTTAAAAAAGGCACATCAGGTATATGTAAGAGGTGATGAGGAAAAGGTAAAGGTAAGGGCAAGGATAATGGCACAGTTTTTACAACTCCTGACAGAAAAAGTGCAGGGAACCCCAAGACCAAATTGAAGGAGGCTGCCACTGGGATTTAACAGGAATTTGTCTTCCCCAGTGGGAGGGGGTGTCAGCCAAGACAGCAGTTGGGAAGGAATCAATGTGCCATATGTAGGAAAAAAAGAGAACATTAGAAATGGATTGTTAAGGGTGTCAAAGTCTCCTATTGTATCAGGGGCTACCCATACTGGAGCCCTTGATAACATGCAGGGTGGGTCTGAACTGAGAAGGGTGTTTCCTAGTAGACACAGGAGCCATAGATTAGTTTGAATTTTATGCCAAAGCGCGGACAATTGTCCAAATGTGTTTTTCCTTATTCAGAGAGTAAGTGGGAAAGATGAGCAGTGTGTTTTATTCAGCCACTGCTGGTGAATGTGGAGGATGGGTTTGAAATGTATACGTTTCTGTTTGTTCCTAGTTGTGGTTACGGTTTGCTAGGAGGGGATTTGATGACTGAGTTGGGAATGTGGGTTTAGTGTTGTGAGGGGTGATGGGGAGGCTAGCACTGTTGTGCTGATAAAGCTGATGCTAAAATAAACCCAGAAGTGTGGGCAGTTTGGAAAAGTGGAAATTTGGGAAAGTGGATATGGAGCCTCTCCAAATTACTCTGAAGCAATTAGAACACGTGGTGTCTAAAAAGCAATGCCCTATTTCAAGGGAAGGAAGGAAGGGGTTACAGCCAGTAATTGAGTCCCTGTTAAAGTGAGGTCTTTTGGAGCCATGTATGTCTCCCTGTAACACCCCTATCCTGCCAGTTATGAAATCAGATGGAACCTATAGAATGGTGCAGGACCTAAGAATAATAAATGAGGTTATTAAACCCAGGCACCCCATGGTCCCAGGTCCTTATACCACCTTGAACTTCCCTCCTCACACTGCTATTATTCAGTACTTGGTTTAAAAAATGCTTTCTGGGGATGCCCACTTACAGAGGATAGTAAACAGTATTTTGCTTTTGAGTGGGAACAAGAGGAAAAAGGGAAAATGGTAAAGCAACAATTGATATAGACAGTCCTTCTGCAGATATACATAAGCACCAGTTTTATTTGGGAAAGCCTTAAGAATTCACCTGTTGGGGTTTTAGTTTAGTCTTAGGTTTTTTTTCTGTTAAAGGAATTTTCTCCCATATGCATGTTGCTAGGGGACAAATAGCTGTACTTAAGAAAGACAAAAAAGGGAGTGGGGCGGGCCTGGCTACCTTTTTGTCTACACCTGGGTGTGGGGGCAGTTCGCTCTGAGCGTCCGGAGAGAGAAGCTGCAGAGAAAGGAGCTGCTGTTTCTTCTTTTTGGCCGTTCTTCTCTTCCTGCTGGAAACAACGCCGGGACCCCAAAAGCCGCTTTCCCTGCCCTGCTGGAGGCCGAGCTGTGGCTGCCCTGCCCCGCTGCTGCTGCTTCGAGCTTTTGCTACGCTGTAGCCCTGCTTGCCCTGCCTGCCTGGGCATCCGTGGGGGTTCTCCCATCTGGATACATCTCGCCTGCCACCCGGGATTTGCGTTCGTCCCTGCCGCTCTAGCCTGCCGCTCTAGCCTGCTGCTCCCGCCTGCCGTTTTCCAGCCTGCTGTTCCTGAGAGTCCGGGATCGGCTGCCCAGCGGTTTGTGAAGCCTTTGTTCCTTCCCTTCCCGGGATCCCAGGCCGCCATTGCCCGCGTGTTTCCCGAGCTCGCTCCGGAGCGCCCCCTGCAGCCGCGGGGGAACCATCGCACCTGCCCTGCTCACCGGGAGCCGCCAGCGCCCCTGCCGGCTGCGAGCGGAACTGCACCCGAGGGGAAAGGGCCCGACAGCCGAGAAGGCTGGGACTGGGTTTGTGTGTGCTGTTACTGCCATAGTTGTTGTTGTTTTGTTTGACTGGTTATATACATATACATATATATATATATATATATATATAGTAAAGAACTGTTATTCCTATTTCCCACATCTTTGCCTAAAGGCCCTTGATTTCAAAATATAATAACTTGGAGGGAAAAGGGTTATATCTGCCACTTCAAGGGGGGCTTCTGCCTTCCTTAGCAGACACCTGTCTTTCAAAACCTAGACATCACCCCACCCCCAGGGACTAGGTTATTGCAGTATGTGAATGACTCGATAAACCTGACGAGCAGAAACAGCCCGTTGGACCTCCTGCAGCGCTCGTCGCACTTCCGGAGTCAACTCCCGAGGTGAATTCAGACCAGGGTCCCCTTTTAATGTATTAAAAAGCGGGGAAAGTTGCTTTGGGGTTAGACCTAGATAAGGTCGTAACCAATTGATGACCCCCAACAGCTTCTGAGCATCATTCAAGGTTTTAATCGAATCCGGGAATTGAACCTCTTGGCGTTGGATAGTTTGGTCCAAAATTTTCACTCCTAAATATTTCCAAGGAGGATGCTGTTGAACTTTCTCCAGAGCTACCTCTAATCCATAGGCATGCAGAGCAGTGAGCAGCTGAGGCTGTATTCTCAGCAGCTCATCCCGTGTGGACGCTGCCACCAGGATATCATCCATGTAATGGTAGCAGCATGCATCAGGAAACTGCTTGCGAACTCCGGCTAAGGCTTGGGCGACATACCACTGACAGATAATTGGGCTGTTCCTCATCCCTTGAGGGAGGACCTTCCATTGGTATCTCTTAGCAGGTTCAGCATTGTTAATGGCAGGCACAGTAAAGGCAAATTTTGGTTTGTCATCAGGATGCAAAGGAATTGTGAAAAAACAATCCTTTAAATCAATGATCAGGATGTCCCACCCCGTAGGAATCATGGTGGGAGAGGGCATGCCAGGCTGCAATGCCCCCATACCTTCCATTACTGAATTAATTTTTCAGAGATCCTGCAACAATCTCCATTTCCCTGATTTCTTCTTAATTACGAAAACAAGAGTGTTCCAGGGGCTAGTAGAAGGTTCAAGGTGCCCCTGTTGTAACTGTTCCTGAACCAGCTGATGAAGGGCTTCTAACTTCTCTTTTGGTAGGGCCCACTGCGGCTCAAAGACTGGTGTGTCGGTCAACCACTGCAAAGGCAGTATAGGATACTGTGCACCCTTACACACAGTGACCCCTGCTAAAAATTTGTCCCAATCCATACCCCCCAAGCTGCCAACACATCCCGTCCCCAAAGGTTAAGGGGAGTGGTAGCAACATAGGGCCTAATTGTAGCTGTGTGCCCCTCTGAATCCTTCACCATCACAGGCCGTTTGCTTCAATAGCTCTGTGTGGTTCCTCCTAATCCTGCGATGGCCGATTCCACTGGGCTAAAGGCCATGAGGGAGGCCATGCAGACAAGGAGATGATCGTTACATCAGCACCCGTATCAATCAAACCTCGAAGCTGAGTCCAGGGTGGATGGGCATTCGGCAGGATCAGAGTACATGTCATCTGTGGCCTTTGGTCAGAAATGTCTGCAGTCCAGAAGGCCTGCGGAAGTCCCGTAGATCCACTGCCGTTATCTTCATGAGTTTGTTGTTCTATCCTGGGGACACAAGACTTAAGAGGCACTAATTTAGCAAGGCAGGTCTTTTCAGGAATAGTTACAGGGGGTTTTTGCGTGGAGACCATAGCACAAATCTGACCTTTAAAGTCAGCATCAATAACTCCTGAGTGCACTAAGATTCCTTGATGGGCAATGTCAGGTTTTCCCACCATCATCGCACTGGATCCCTGGGCTACGGGTCCATATGCATCCAAGGGAACCTTATAAATACCGCTAGAGTCTAAGACGACTGCGGCTGCGGTGTGGACGTCAAACCCGTCTGATCCGTGGGTGCTGTCTGATCCGTGGGTGCTGTCTCTAGGGTGGCTGGGTAGGCCTGTGCCTGTACCTGTGCCACTCTCTGGGGGAGCGACTGCATCGGAGAGCAATTCCCCCTCTTTGCATCCGGGTGGAAGTTTCCCAACAAAGGCTGACCTTTAGTATGAGTCTGGGATCTACAGTATGTAGCAGTGCAGGTGGCTGCAGCTACTCTTTCTCCTGAGGAAAACTCAGACAACCAGCTGTGGTGGTTAGCAACCCAAGTTTAGCATGTAACTTTGCGGTCATGGTGAGAACCCACGATTCCCTTGTTTTACCTTTTGCATGTTTTCTCCTGACTGGTTAATATTTTGTCACCTTGTTTTATGTATGAAGTTATGTATATTCATTTTCCTTCTTTAATATGTATTAGTTCTAGAAAGTTCTTTGTTCCTCGACGCCCCATTGGATCCTTCCCAGAGTCCCTCCTATGTGTTGTTCCCATTGGTTCCCTTCCTGTCAATACCACCTGCTTGTCTATCCCATTGGCTGAGATCCCTTTCCCCACCTATTCTGTACCCACTATAAAATCCCTGGACCCTCCCACCAATTGGTCTCTTCATCCCTGTCGTTTCAGAGGAATAAACCTGCGTGGAACACATCTGGAGAGTCCCCTCTCTTTACTTCTTTGCCTTTGCCTGCGTGCCTGCTAAACAGCGACAGAAGGATACAGCCCCTTTTGGGTGAGGAGCTCTACCCCATTTTCACTGTGTGTTGGGCACTGAGTGCCGCCTTCCAGAGGGGTTTCAGCGTTGACCTCCGGGCTTCGTGTCAGCATGCGAGGGGTTAAAACCCCCTTCTGCCAGCTCTCAGTGGCTGCAAACCCCTCCAACAATAGTCTGAGCAATGCCCTGCTGTGCCACACCTCTTGCACTGGGGGATCAGTGTGTTCTTTTTGGCTTGGCTTAGGCCATTTCCCTTTTTTTGTGTGTTTGGGTTGCTTTGGTTCACGATCAGAAGATGCGTGAACAGGCTGCAGGAACGCAGCCAAAGCAGACTTTCTCTGGTTCCCAGATCCCACCTTAGCACAGGCTTCGACCATGTCTGTTACCTCAGGGTCTCCTGGTAAGGCATCTATGATTTTTCTGCACTCCTTGTTTGCATTATCTCTCACTAACTGCCTTAACAACATCTGCCTTAACCTGTCATCCTCAACCTGCTTCTTGAGAGAAGCAGCGACTTTCTCAACGAAAGAGAGGAATGACTGATTTCCCTTGAACTATTTCAGTATATCGCGTTCTGGGCGCTGACAACTCTATGGTTTTCAACAGGGCAGCCTTGCTGACCTGTTGAGCTTGCTGCAGGACACTAGAGGACAAGTTACCCTGTAGGCTGGGATCAGAGAAGGGACCAGTCCCCATTAAAGCGTCCACTCCTGCTGTCTGTCTAGGATCAGCAGCAGGGAGCTGCATATTCGCTAATGCAGTCCTGTCGGCCAGCTTTCTCCAGGTTTTCTCAAAAACCGTAAATTGTACAGGTTGAAATAGGATTTGATCCAGGTGTCTGATATCAAATGGAGAAAGCAAATCCGTGTTTATCACCCTTATTATCTGCATAACCTCAGCAGAATCTAGCCCATGTTGTGCCACCTTGGATTGCAGATCCTGTGCAACCTTCCAAACAATCACCTCATGCTTATCACTCTCGCCTGAATTTGGGAGAGCCTTATACACTGGGAAAGCTTGGATCTCCCCTTTCAGGGAGTCACTACCATCCTGAACTACTGGCACAGCCTCAGGATGCAGTCTAACAGCTTCTTGATTACTCCCATAATCCTCAAATTGGTTTGGCATTCCAAGTGTTTCCAATAAATTCCAATCACCCTCCTCCAAAGGCCGCATCTTAACTGATTCTAAGAAGCGATTGTAGTGGGTTGGACGCACTGTTACCGTGCAGTCCTGAAAGGTCCAAGGGCGAGACTGGAGCAGCCCTTTCCTTCACTGCCCGGCTATGGCAGCTTTGCACCCTGGGGCCAAAGCCTCCTCTGCCTCACTGCCCGACGATGAGTAATCAAGTAAAGGCAACTCTGAGGCGCTGGGAATGAACAGAGGTTGGCGGGGAGGAACGGACTGACCAGAAGCAGAACAGGAAGCACAGGTTGCAGTTGGCTGTGCTGTGGTTTGAACTGCAGGCTCTTTTGGGCATGCGATCTCGGCCGGCTTCAACCGATCTGGTACTGGAGCTGCTGTGGCCGTCTCTGGGGCTGCAGCCGCTCGCAGAGCCGCTGCCGTATCTTGCTCCACGGCAGTGTTCGGTGCTGCCGCTGGCCCCTGCGCTGCGGTCGCTTCCAGAACTGCAGCCATCTCCTGCGCCACGGCAGCTCTCTGCGCCGCCGCCGGCCGGGGCATGGCCGCCACTTCTGTCGCTGGTCTCGGCTCCGCAGGCAGCCGGAGCGCCGGCCCTGCGCTGGCTGCTGACACCGCGGGTTCCGGGTTCGCCGGTGGCAGTGGCACTTCTGGGTTTGGCGCTGGCCATGTCACTTCTGGATTCGGAGCCGCGTCTCTCGTGGGCGGCGTGGGCCCGGCCCACCCCGCATGGTGGGGTGCCTCCAGCCCCTGCAGCAGCTGCTTTTGCAAGCTGAGTAGTTCTGGTAACTGCCGTGAGATATTCGGCAGTTCTGTCAACAAAGGCAGATGACATCTTAGAATGCCAGCTGCTCGGGTCTGTGACTGCACAGAACAGTCCGGTACTATGGAGGGCGATGTCTTATATCCAGGCGTTCTCAGCGCAGCAGACACGTGTGGATGGGCTAGGAGCCGCCAATGGGGGTCCAACAGGTCAGACCGCTGACCTGCGGCCGTGGATAAGCTGCATCCGCCACTGAGCCAAACAGCAAGGCGGGCTGCATGCCCGCCTGCTGCCCCGACACCGCCGCCACTGCCGGCACAGGGTCCTTGGGGGGCACGGAGCCCTGTGACTGCGCAGGGTGACCCGGTGCAGGCTCTGGGGCAGGCTCCGCCCGTGGACCCGGAGGGGTTTTTTCAGATCCACCACCACGCATCCCTGGAGCCTGGTCAGTGGGGTCCACTTCGGATATCTCTCCTTCACTCACCACCAAGACAGACAAGCCAGCTCTGCTGCCACAGTTAAGGTCTGTCAGCAGAATAAACATTGAACGCCAAGTTTGGAATAATTCCAACACTGCCAGGTCCCCAAATGAGAGCTCGTGCCGTATAGCACAGCCGAGTTCCTGCCACAGCCCAAAGTCCAGGGCAGTATCTCTGTCCATGGAAATGCCACACAGGGCAGACCAGTCTCATAACTCACAAAGTGAGTTTTCAGGAATGGAGGTGTGCATTATACTGAAAACACCTTTCCAGACCAGGACCACAGCGTTGGTTTATGAGCCGCTGTTCCCCATTTCTCAGTCCCATCGGACTTCCCGGTCCCGGGGGGGGAGGAATGGAACAGTGTAGCTCTAGAGAAATTCGGCTTGGCTCGCAGCAGCAGGACACGTCACAGTACACCAATTAATGCGCAGTAAATATTACCATATCCTGCAGCCATAGGGAGGAGGAGAGAAATCCAGCAGGCAGGAATTGTGCAGCAAGATTGATTTATTTAATTACTTTACAAACTCTTTTATAGACTTTTTTCTTCATAGTCTAATTGGACAAAGGATCAACCACCCCTTGGGGCGATTGGCTAAAATCCTAAAATATCCATTATCAAAATATTTTCCTACTGTACTATAAACAAAATTCTACAAGGTCGCAGGTGTTCATGGTTTACAGAACTTCTGCTAATCTCTTCATGAGAGAGAAAAGTATCCCACGGCTTAGAAAGCAATGCTAACAGCATTTTTGTATCCACACTGTGGTTAGCCCTAAATATGGACGTAACCAACTGATGATACCCAGCAATTTCTGAGCATCATTCAAGGTCTTAATATAACCCAAGAATTGCACCTCTTGGTGTTGTATAGTCTGATCCAGAATTTTTACTCCTAAATATTTCCAAGGAGGATGCTGTTGAACTTTCTCTGGAGCCACTTGCAATCCATAAGAATGCATAGTATTGAGCAGCAGAGGCTATATCCTCAGCAGCTCGTCCTGGGTGGATGCTGCCACCAGGATATTATGGTAATGGTAACTGCTCATGGACTCTGGACAAAGCTGGAGCGACATACCATTGACAGATAGTCGGGCTGTTCTTCATGCCCTGAGGTAGAACCTTCCATTGATATCTCATTGCAGGTTCAGCATTGTTAACTGCAGGCACAGTAAAAGCAAATTTTGGTTTGTCATCAGGATGTAAAGGAATAGTGAAAAAACAATCCTTCAAATCAATGGTCAGGATTTCCCACCCTGTTGGAATCATGGTTGGTGAGGGCATACTAGGCTGCAATGACCCAATACCTTCCATTACTGCATTGATTTGTCGGAGATCCTGTAACAATCTCCATTTCCCTGATATTTTCTTAATTACAAAAACAGGAGCGTTCCAGGGACTAGTAGAAGGCTCAAGATGTCCCTGCTTTAATTGTTCCTGAACCAGCTGGTGAAGGGCGACTTTTCTCTTTTGGTAGGGGCCACTGGGGAATCCAGATAGAGGTGTTTACTAGCCACTGCAAAGGCAGTGTAGGGTACTCTGCGCCCTTCAGCACAGTGGCCCCCATTAAAAACCTGTCCCAATCCATACCCCCCAGGCAGCCAATACATCCCACCCCCAGAGGTTAAGCGGAACTGCAGTGACAAAGGCTTGAACTGTAGCTGTTTGTCCCTCTGGGTTTTCTACCAGTACAGGTCGTTCGCTTAAGTAGCTCTTTGTGGTTCTTCCCAACCCTGCGATGGCCAGCCCCAGAGGGGCTAAAGGCCACACAGGAGGCCACACAGAAAAGGAGATGATTGTCACATCAGTGCCTGTGTCAATCAAACCTCGGAGCTGTAGCTTGGGCAGCTGGGCATTTGGCAGGATTAGGGTACATGTCACCTGTGGCTTTTGGCTAGAGATGTCTGCAGTCCAGAAGATCTGCGGAAGTCCCGTATATCCAAAGCCACCATCTCCATGATTTTGTTGTTTTGACCTAGGAACAGACGACTTAAAAGGCACAAGTTGAGCAATGTGCATCATTTCAGGAATAGTGACAGGGGGGTGGGTGTGGAAACCATAGCGCAAATCTGGCCTGTAAAATCAGCATCAATAACTTCTGGGTGTACAAAGATCCCCTGAATGGTAACACTAGACCTGCCCACAAGCAATGCACTAAAGCCTTGACCTAGGGGTCCATATGCATCCAAGGGATCGTTATAAACACTACAGGATTCTAAGGTGACTGTAGCTGTCGTGTGCACATCCACCCCACCTGATCCCTGGGTGCTGCCTCTAAGCTGGCTGAGTAGGCCTGTGTCGGAGGAGCCATGCCCTGGGGAAGTATTTGTGTCTGAGCACACATTCCCCTTGTGCTCCTGGTCAAATTTCCCAAGTGTGTCAGAAGTTGACCATTGGCATGGTACATGGATTCACAGTATTCTGCACAATGACCTGGCTTACCGCATCTCCTGCACTGAGCAGCTCCCCTGTTCTCCTTATTTCTCTGCTTTTTTCTAATCTGTTTCTGACTGCTCTCAACCTTACATTGCTTTTTTGTCCCATGATCAGAATTTAACTGAATAGGCCACAGAAGTGCAGCCAGAGCAGACTTATGATCTCCAGATCCCACCTTAGAGCAGGCTTCAACCATGTCTGTTAGTGTGGGTTCTCCTGGCAAAGCATCAATGATCCTTCTTACACTCATCACTGGCATTACCTCTTGCTAGTTGCCTGCACAACATCTGCCTCAAGGTCTCATCTTCGACCTGCTTCTCGAGGGCTGCAGCGATCTTTTCCACAAAGGATAAGAAATGCTCCTTCTGCCCCTGAGAAATTTTCACATATCGTGTTTTAGGAGCAGCCATGTCTATGCTTTTTAATAAAGCTCCCATGCCAACATTTTGAGCCTGTTAAGGACTAGAGGATCCCAATTAGCTTGGAGCTCAGGATTGGAAAAGATACCAAGTCCCATAAGAGCCTCCACTTCAACTCCCGCTCTGGGATGATTTGGAGGTAACATCATATTCTGAGCTGCAGCCTTGTCAGCCAGCCTTCTCCAGTTCTCAAAAACTGTATATTGCACAGGTTGAAATAACACCTGAGCTAAATGCTTAACATCAAACGGAGAAAGCAGCTCACTATTCAACACTCTAATAACCTGCATAACTTCAGGAGAACCAAGCCCATATTGTGCTGCTTTGGATTGCAGATCCTGGACTACTTTCCAGGCAACAATCGCATGTTTGTCAGGCTGACCCGAATTGGGAAGAGCTTCCTCTACAGGAAATGCTTCAATAACCCCCTCTGAGGAGGCACTATTGTCTTGAACTACTGTTGCACCTTCCTGAGGTAGGTGAAACATAGATTTAGAGGAAACATAAAGATTTTAGTCATATGCTTGGGACTTCAATAGTAAGTTTGGGCCCAGTAAGAGTTAATCAAAATAGTTAGGAGAGCTGGACCTGAAATACAGTTTTAGATGCTAGTAACTGATTACCAAATAATTGATGATCTGTCATTTGCATGTTTGTTCAGCTGTGCTTAGAATAATGAGCAGAAACATTGATAAGTTGGTGTATAGAATAAAGACAATTACCAATTTCCTCCCTTTGTGGGAGCCCATCCAAAAGTCATGCAAGAGGAAACTTAGAGGTCACTAAAGTAATTAGAATTGTTAAAACTCAGAAAGGCAAAAAGGTCAAAATGAGGAAGATGAGTTACTTCATCTTTTTTGGGACCACTGACCCAATTCAAGACCACCGACTCAATTCAGGACACACGCTACGCATGCTTAATGACATTTAAGGCTCATTTCCATACGAAGCAGAGAATGGGAGATGTTAACGTTATGAATATGCATTTTGTATTTTGGATATTCATATTTGGAAATAAAAGGTATCATGTTTGCTTGGATCAGGGCCCTGCATCTTAGGGAGCTATCCCACGCAGTGCCCGGTGCCAAATAAAACATGCACTTTCTAACTCTAAACTGTTAGAGAGTTTTTGTCCATCTCAGTTGGATATCGATATTAGATCGATATTCAGTTTTTTGGTAAATCATAGGAACCTGCATAGGTTCCTCCTGAGGCATCTGTACAGCTCCCTTTGTTTCTCCAGGCATGCCTACCTTCTCTACTAAATCCCAATCTCCCTCTTCTAGAGCACGCAGTTTAACCACCTCCCAGAACTGTTTCGCATGTCTTGGACGTACCGTCACCCTACAGTCTGGGCGTGTCCAAGGACAGTTTTGTGGTACTCGTGTTAGCAACTGCCCGGCCAGCGGACGGCGCAGCAGCGGGGGCTGTAGATGGTTGCGTGGAGCAGGGATGTGACATTGCTGACTGCAGCGGTACCGGTGGCTGCCACTTCCGCCTTCGCCGCGTCGGTTTGCACAGCCGGCTCGGGTCTCTCTGGTGCAGGCCGGGCCGCAACCGCCTGCCGCAACACGTCCGGCAGTGCTGCAAGCTGCTGCATCATCTCCGGCAGCACTGCCAGCCACCGCGAAATGTCTTCCAGAGCTGCGGAGATTTCCCCCATCTAAAGCTGCCCTGTCTGCGCTTGTGCGGGGAAATGCCCGGATGATGGCGCTTGCGCGGAGAAGCCGGGCGCCGCTGACGCATGCGCAGCACGATAGGGCGGCTCAGGTGCATGCGTGGAGCGGTTGTGGTATATAATCCATAAACTGCAGGGCCCGGCGGCCGCGCCGCTGCTCCAGCTTAAAGGCGGCTGTGGCGGAGGCGCCGCGGGCGTGCCGGGCGGTGCCGCCAGGGTTGGCTGTGGGGCGACCGCTGGGACGCCTCCAGCTGCTGCGGGCTGTGGCATCGGGGGGGCTGTAGGAATTACGGATCCCCCCCGCCGCAACTGAGGTCGGTGGCTGTGCAGCCGTCTGGGCTGCGGAGGAGGGAGGGGTGGCCGCTGGGGCGAAAGGTGGGGGATGCTCCATCTTGTTACGTTGTTCGGTTCTCTTTGGTAACTGCCCAACTCATGCAGGGACGGATATTTAGGCGGAACATAGTTCTGGGGCAAAAGGTAGGAGCCCTGCGCAGCCTCCGCGTTTCTCTCCGGTTCTGCCGGTACTGGAGCTGCGGGAGCGACCTCCATTTCAGGCGGCGCCGGCGATGGGTCCGTAGACTCGGTACCCACACTGCTCTGAGTCTCTAGACTCTCTGATGACTCTATCCCTTCGGGAATTCTATCTTCCTCAGGACCCTCCGAACTGGGCTGTCCCTTTCCTTCGTGTTTCGCATAAAAATCTTGTAAGACATCAAATAAGAAACGCCATGCACGAAGTAGGTCATGCACACCAGTATCTCCATATATGAACTCATGAAGTAATCTATCCCCTAACTGTATCCAAGTTTCTAAGCTAAAAGCAGTATCAGGCTCTGCTGAAAAGCCGTGATCTGCTGCCCAATGCAATACATTACAAAGAGCATCATCAGAAATATTGGTATTCGTGGCCGATAAAACAGCTGTCCAGGCAGGAAGGACCGTGCTTTCCTTTGAATTTTTATGCCCCATCTTTCAGTTTAGTCAATGGGCTATCGCCATAGCCCCAGGGCGGGGGCGGAGGGGGGAAATGGCACACGTACCTCCGAGCTGCCGGAGAGTCTCTGAAGTTCGGTTGTGGTCGTAGTGAAACATAGATTTAAAAGAAACATAAAAATTTTAGTTATAGGCTAGCTGTGTTGAAATTGGTTAGAATAAGAAAGAATTTGAACTGGACTAGAGTTAATTAAAATAGTTAGGAGAGCTAGACCTACAACGGTTTTTAAGATGTTAGTAATTGATTACTAAATAATTAATGATCTGTCATTTGTATGTTTGTTTAGCTGTGCTTAGAACGAGGAACAGAAACATCGATAAGTTGGTGTAGGGAACAAGGACAATTACCAATTTCCTCCCTCTGTGAGAACCTATTCAAAAGTCACGCAAGAGGAAATGTGGAGGTCACTAAAGTAATTAAGATTGTTAAAGTTCAGAAAGGCAAAAAAGGTCCAAGTGAGGGAGATGAGCTTACTTCATCATTTTAAGACCACTGACCCAATTTGAGAGCAGCGACTCAATTCAGAGCACGCACTATGCATGCTTAATGACATTAAAGCTCATTTCCATACAAAGCGGAGAATGGGAGGGGTTACTGTTATAAATATGTATTTGTATTTTGGATATTCATCACTTTTGTGGATGAATGAACTCTGTAACCGTTCATACCTGGACACTGCGCATTAGGAAGCTGTTCCACGCCGCTGTCCGGCGCCAATAAAACATTCACTTTCTAACTCTAAACTGTTAGAGAGCTTTTGTCTGTCTCAGTTGGATATCGATATGAGATCGATATTCGTATCTTGGTAAATCAGTAGTACACATCGCGCGCCACCAGATGTCGCTATTGTACCGAGAAACGGCAAGACTCACACCGTAAGTCCAAGGAGAAATGGAATTATTTTATTAATTACAAGCTGGGTTATATAACTTGATTCGCAAGAGAGCATGATACGATTGGTCCCTTGATCAACCACCTCTTAGAATGATTGGTGGAGGTTCCACAACGCCCATTCAAAATATTTTCTCCAGTGTACCAAATCAATAGTTGGAAAACAAGTTTGCAGGTGCAAGATAAAGTCTTGGTTTACAAAAATCTCAAATCGTTTCTCAGTTAACTTGCATGAGAGAGGAAAAACTTCACAGAATGCTTCAGCAGCTGGAAAATTCCTCTGCTCCTAGCTTTTTAGCATCCACAGGGATGTCTAAAGGGAGGGCACAAGTGATGGAGAGAAAGGTTGAATGTTTGGAGCATATTTTGACTGAAGGCTTGCAGTGTGTTGGCCCAGAGGGGGTACAGGGAATCTTGGAGGTGCTGTTGCCCAGGACTGAAGGGGAGCTGTGACAATTTTTAGGATTAACAGGGTATTGGAGAACCCGGATTGAGGACTTTTTTTGTTCTAGCCAGACTGTTGTGTGATTTTAAACTCAAGATAGCCCCACTGTTGTGGAATGGACACCAGAAAGAGAGCAAAATTTGAGAAAATTAAAAGATGAATTGATTACTGTCCCAGCCTTAGCTTTTGCAGACTCAGAAAAGGAATTTGAATTGTATGTGGATGTTAAACAGGGCTGTGCCAGAGGAATTCTAGTGCTAAAATATTTGACCCATTGGTGAGGGGGTGGCCCCACTGTTTGCTCTAAGGGTGACTGAGGCTCTGTTGTCTGCAGAACTGTGCAGCCACGACTCTGATGGCAACTGATAGCAGGATTGTTAAAGTCTAGCATCAAGTTCTAAATGGATGACCAGCACTAGATTGTTACAGTATGAAACCTGCTTAATGGAACAGGAGGGTTTAGAATTGAGAAGTGGGGAAGGGTTTAACTCAGCCTCCTGTTTAACTGGTCCCGAGGAAGGAGCCTTAAAGGAGGCCTATGATTGTATCCAGGCAATAGATCTCCAGACCTGAGCTAGGGAAGATTTATAGGATACCTCTCAGCCAAATTTATTTATATAACTTCAAGAGTAATAGAAGGAAAATGAATTACTGGATATGGTATAGTTAAAGGAAGGGAACTGAAAGAAGGGGGTGTGAAAAACGAGGTTCACTCTTCGTAAAATTTAAAAAAAGTCTAATAAAAGGGACAATTCGGAGACAACAGCAAAAAGGGTATTACAGCTGGGTGCTTTGGCAGAAATCCAAAGGCACACCTTTACATCCAAAAGATCATCTTTAAAAGTACATCTCTTATTGCATATTCAGCACAATCATGCATGAGTCATAAATTCTTTGGAGTTTCTGTGTATCATCCCATCTGCCTTATCTTCCTCCTTAGCTCCATTCCATCTCTGCTCCCTCCATAAATTCATCTCTCTCTGGTTTCTGGTTTTTCTTCTTCTCTGTAAGATACTCCAGGAATGTGAAGGCTTTCTCTGCCTATCTTTTCTAAATTGACTACAGAAGCAATAGACATTCTATGTCATGTATTACATTATAGAACCTAGGTAAAGCTTTTCTAACTTTAAGGAACATGAGAAAAGCCATCATCACTATGCATTCATAACAAGGGGAAGTTACCATGCACATGGTCAGCACAGACTGCAGAATTATATGCCTTAACAAAGGCCTGCAAATTGTATCAAGGACAGGTGGTGAATATATTTTCAGATTCAAAGTATGCATGTGGCATGGTAAATGTGTTTGCAAAACTGTAAGGACAGAGGTTTATTAACGTGTAGGGGAAAAAGTTCGCTCAGGAGAGCTTTATTACTTACCTATTGGAGGTGGTGAAAATACAAAAAAAGGTAGAAATAATACATGTTAGGGGACATCAGGCAAGGTACTCAGCAGAGACTGGCAAATGGAGAGGCTCAGAAAGCACCACTTTTGCCAGAGGTCTTCGGGATCCTCCCTTTGCTGCCAGTGGCTCAGCCATTGCTGGGAGAACTGTCTTTTGGGTCTTTCTGTTTTAGCAAAATGAGCAGTTGAGGGCTGCCTGATTTGGACCAAATTTAATAGCCAGTCTACAAAGGAGATTGCAAGGCCAGGGAGTGACCCTGGGCTATACATCCTTTCCAAGGATGACGGGTGTATTTTGCTGAGATGCCTCAGGTGAGAGGGCTTAAATATCTTCTGGTAGTGGTATGCCAGCTGGCTGGTGTCCAGAGGTGTCTCTAGTTGCTTCAGCAACTACTGGATCAGTTATTAAAGTATTTTTAGAACAAATGATTCCGGAATATGGGATTGTGGGGGCAGTGGACTTGGACAGGGGAACTCATTTTGTGAGGGGATCTTTCAAAGGATTATGGTTCCTTTGGGAGTTCAGTGGGACCTCCATATCCCTGGCATCCTGAGAATTCAGGTCAAGTAGAAAAGAAAAGAACCAAACCCAAGGAGATAATTCTCAACCTAGTCAGAGGAACGGAGGTAAGTGATGTATGTTTAAACCATTATGTGACCAGAATATTGGGTCTAGTGAAATCTCTTTGACAGGAAACCCAATTAGCACAGACACTGCCTTTGGACTTTGCTGTTTGTAGCATCCAACCAGGACCACAGAAACAGAAGTCAGGACAGCTGAACACAGGTGGACTCATCATACTCCAGTCAAGGCCTCTAAAACCCCAGAGATTTGGACTTATCAGCAGGAGGGAAAGGATGGGAAACCTCAGCTAACTCCACAAAAGTGAAACAGATCAGTACCATGGATCTCTGTGGATTAGTGGGTTAATACACTATTTCCTTGCCACACTTGGTTCAGGGGCCAGATGTGGAAAAGCTGGGAAGGGGAAGTTCAGATGTTAATTTTTATACCATGCCAGGTAGTTAAAAAAGTTTAATTAATGATAAGTAAGGTTTGTAAAGATCAATTGAGAAATAAGAAGAGGGGGTATTCATAGGAAAGATGTGTGCTAGTGTCTTTAGAAACAATTCAGTGTGTGAAATTATGGCTGTTAATGTCTGAAAGGGGTCTTAATGTCTCTACCAGCCTCAAGCTATTTTGCCTCACTGCTCTGGCCTTGCCTACCTCTCCCTTGACTTGCCCACAATTGCCTGCACTTGCTTTGCAGCGCCTTGCCTGCATAGAAGGCAAGGTAAAGAGTGGTAGGCAGGGCAAAGCAAAGCCAGCAAGTTGTAGGTAGTGCGAGGCAAGGCAGACGTAGGCAAAGGAAGCAGAGCAAGGGTAGGTTAGGAAAAACCAGGCAAGGTACTGAAGGCAAAGCAAGGCCAAGGGAGTTGGAGTGCCATTCCTTGGGAAGCAAAGGACATAGTGCCAGTGTTGGTGGAGCAGATGTTAAGGTACCATGGGGAGGAATAGTCCAGCAAGACATTTCTCTCCTGGCCCCTTCTGTGTAGGAGCAATTGTTGGATGTATGCAATAGTGGAGGTGGTAAGCGACTTTCACTTGGTAAGTTCCTGAACGAGAATGGCAATGCTTTTTCATGGGAAGGAAAGAGTGTAGCCCCAGTGTTGGGGGTGCAGAGAAGAAGCTGCCTGGTGGAGGTCAAGGGTGGCAGCAACTTTCTGTCCTGGCACATTTGGTGTGGAAGCATTCCCTCAATTCATACAATTATGAAGTCAGTATCCATCTTTGGAAGGTGGTCTCCTGACAGAATCAATTTGGCATATGGTTTCTGCTTCTCAGAGGTGGCCTTCTGAAATACTGGCACTATATGTCTTTTGGACAAGGTAAGCAGGTACCCTGAGTCTTGGTGTGCAGCTGATCTGGTGCCCAGGCTGGTAATGCCCAGTAACAGTGTTCTGGCACCTTCATATGGGATCAGTCCCTTGATGTTTTGTGTTTTGGAGGAGGGGATGCCATTTGTTTTGAGATGGGCTTCTAGTTCCTCTCACTGGCAAAGAAAGCAAGTTTGGATCTGCATGTTGGGTGGTCTTAGTGAATTTTAAGGCTTTTTCCAATAGGCAGTTCTCTGGGTTAGATGGTCTGTTTCTTCTTTTTTGTGGGTCCAGCGGCTGAATGTGTCTACTTTTGTAACTGGAATCTGTTAGACTGGAAGTGCATGAGGGTCCACAGAGCTGAGCGCACAGACCTGTGTGTGCTGCACTTTGTATGCTGCAGTGTGTGCATCCAAAAGTAGTTTCTTTGCCAGAGGAAGCATGAGCCCATCTCAAAAGAAATGAAATCCCCTCCTTGAAAATACAAAACATCCGTGAATTAATCCCATACAAAGATGCCAGAACACTGCTACTGGACATTGCCTCCCCTGGGCACTAGATCAGCTGCACACCAAGACTGAGCAGAGCTGCTTACCTTGCCCATAATAAATATACTGCCAAAAAGTCTAGAAGACGACCTCTAAAAGCTGGAAACAATATGCCAAAAATTGAATCTTTCAGGAGACCACCTTCCAAAGATGGATACTGACTTCATAATTGTATGAATTGAGGGAATGCTTCCACACCAAATGTGCCAGGACAGAAAGTTGCTGCCACCCTTGACCTCCACCAGGCAGCTTCTTCTCTGCACCCCCAACACTGGGGCTACGCTCTTTCCTTCCCATGAAAAAGCATTGCCATTCTCGTTCAGGAACTTACCAAGTGAAAGTCGTTTACCACCTCCACTATTGCATACATTCAACAATTGCTCCTACACAGAAGGGGCCAGGAGAGAAATGTCTTGCTAGAGTTTGCCTCCCCATGGTACCTTATCATCAGCTCCACCAACACTAGAACTGTGTCCTTTGCTTCTCAAGGAAAGGCACTCTGAATCATCTGGCCTTGCCTTTCCTTCAGTACCACTGCCTAGCTTTGCCCAGCCTGCCATTGCTTTTGCCTTCCCTACCTACCTCTCCTTCCCTTTCCTTGCCTTCCATTCCCCTCCTTTGGTTTGCTTTGCCTTGCCATCCAAGTAGGTAAGGCAATGCAGTCAAAGTTTAGGCAATTCTAGTCGAGAGAGGTAGGGAAGTCAAGGCCATACCAATGAGGGGGAAGCAAAGCAAGGCAATGGAGTGGCAGGCAAGAAAAGGCTGAGAAATTGTAGGCAAGGCAGGGCAGTTGCTTAGATGCTTCGTCCTTTTCCAGTTTCCCAAGAAAGACACAAGAGATCCAACTTTGGGTGCTCTAGATCACTTTGGTGAATTAATCTGTATACAGAAAAGTAAGAGAAGTTATGGTGGGCTTCATTCTCTTCCCCCTGCCACACATCTCCTGATATCTCTGCTCTCCCAACTACCTTTGCCTCTCTAGCTGCTTCCTGGAGCATCCCAGTTGTCTTTTGCTGAAGAAGGTGAATGCTCTCTTCAGATTCTGGATCTTTTCTCTGCTGCTCTCCTTCCCCCCTTGTGGTGATGCGATGTTTTGTTGTATGTTTTGTCCACATGCTCTGGATGCTTCAATGGTTTAACTCTATTACTCCCTTGCCCCCATTCCCAGTTGATACACCCCAAACCCTAGCTGCTCCCCCAATGCTCCCTACATGGTTGTTCTCGTCCCCTCATTCTAGCTGGCTCTCCATCAATCACCCAAGCCCCTCTCATTGTTCCAGATGGTTCTGTGTCCATCACCTAAGCCCTCCCTGATTATCCTTATATGGTTCTTGTCAATCCCCAGAGACCCTGCCCTTTGTGGTACCTCCTCTCTGGAAATCCCCTAAACCTCGACGCCCCATTGGGGCATGTGGCCCCTTTCCCTCCGCCCCTTAAGGCCATTGGTCTGTGTGTACGTCTGTCCCTGTCCATATCCCTCCCCCAGAGATCCCTATTGGCCTATGGTCGAGCCATTCCCCTTGTAACACCCTCCTTTGTAAGTTGTTGCCCGCCCTTGATCTGCGCTTGTTCTCCCTGGACTCCCTCCTAGCTGTAAATGTGAAGCTGTATCCACAGACAAACCTCCTCGCAACCTTTTATCTTTTCCCTCGTTGGGGTTGCTGACAGCCACAGCACCTGTGGTTTCAGCTCCCCTGGGCAGAGCTGAGACTCCAGAGGAGCAGCCTTAAAGCCGAGTGCCTTCGGCTGCTCCCCGCTCCTGCCGCACACTGCGAGTGCTAGCTGGGCTGTGGAGAAGTGGTCACTGTGACACCCCCTCCTTTCACCGTCTTGAACTCTGCTAGTTTGTGGACCCCACATCCAAAGTTCCAAAGCACAAGTCCATAGCAACAGATCCCTGTGTCTGTTTCCCATGGCCCTGGTCCCTAGCAATGGGCCCTAGTGCAGGTTCCATGGCAACTGAACATCACAGTGCATCCATGTTTTGGCAGCTTTGGGACTTGAACCTGGGCAAGTGTCACATTGCAGGTAGGTATTGAACTAAATCTAAGAACAAGTCCTTATCATGGTTGCCATGGTAATCATCCTTAGTAATGGGACCTTTGGATGGTTGCAGTGGCACCTGAGTCTAGCGGGGGAGGTCCTTATGATGGTTGTCATGGCAACCAACATGTCAACAGGACTTTAGGGTGGTTTACATGGCAACCGACTCACGTAAGTGTCCATGGCATGGTCCCTAGGAATGGGCTTTATAGATGACATAGAAGGTGACCACAGCAATGGATCTTCATGGAGGTTTTCATGGCAACTGATCCCAACAATGGGAACTTATGCTCATTGTTATTGGCACCTGCTGACAGAAAACTGTACCAGTGCAAGTGAGTGTAGCAACACTCCTTAGCAGCAGTGGTGTCGGTGATTGAGGCATGGGCCCAGACCAGCAGGGAATCTGAATTGTTTATTCAAAGAAATGAGCTGGTTTTATACACTTTTTCAAGGCACAGTATTTCCTTATATGGCAATTCTTACTATATGAGCTATCCTGTGTTGCCACATCAGCAACACACTTTCCAAATATCCTTCTGTGGGATGGTCACTCGCTGTTCACCTGTCCATCAGCTCCTGGCAGGCTCCTCTCCATAGGGGTCTGCTGTGTGACACCTCCCCCCAGGGTCCAGTGGAGACAAGCTTCTCTGTGCCGCCATGTGCTCCTTTGTGCTGCCATGTGCCTCTGCAGGCACATCCCACAGCTCATAGCTCGATTCTATCTTATCTCTCCCCATACAGGGGTTTACTGATGATTATCATGGCAACCGACTAGCAATGGGTCTCAGTTCAGGTATCCATGGCAACAGTCCCCAGCCACAGGCCTTAATACAGATTGCCATGGCAACCCACCATCACAACAGGTCAAGTGCTTGTTGCCATGGCAGCCGTTAATGCAGCAATGTGTCTCAGTGCAAATATCCATGACAAGCGTCCTTTGCAACAGGTTTTATGTTGGTTTCTATAGCACCTGACCGTATTGATGGGTTTCAGTGCAAGTGTCCATAGAGATAGTTCATACCAGTGAGTTTTAATGATGGTTGCTAGAGCTTCCAACCTTGGCAACTGGATCTAAGGATGGTCTTGTACCTTTTGCTGTTATCTCGGCACTCTGGGTTCCTACACTGTTGCTCTTACTCTTCGTTTTCTTATCTCATTGCTGTTTCCAGTAAATTGTTCTTATCTCAACCCATGATCTTTTGTGCCTCCAATTCTCAACTCCGTCCTGCTGCAGCAGGAAGAGGTAGAGGAAGCGGAAGTAAGAGAGTGATGTGTGATTTGGGACAGTCTTGCTGGGGGTAGTGAATTGGGAAGTTCCATTCCTAAACCACAACACAGACACAAGCAGAGATGAGGCTGAATGTGCAGGGCTCAGGAGAGGCAAGTGGTAGGAGGTCAGTACAGCTTTTGGAGAGGGGTCCGTCCTGCCTTGTGTAAGGCCCCAAAAACTTGCTCGAGGAGCCTCTTACTTTTTTTTATGAACTCTGAATTAGACACATGGGTGAAATAGTGACAAGATACTCTCACAAAGTCAAAACAACAAAACTTTACTAGCAACTTCAATAAATCAGAGGACTTTAGCAAAAGTTTACAGCATCATTCAATCAACAGAAAACATTTCACAAAGCACTACCTTAGCCCATTCAACTTAGCAAACTCCAAGCCCATTCAATTTTAAGTTACTCAAAACTCCAAGAAGATGGAGCTAGAAAAAGGAGGAGAAAGAGAGAAGATTTAGAAAAGAATGAATGTAGCTACTACTCCTGAGTTCCAGCAGTGTCTCTGATGATATAAAATCCAGGATGAGGTAGGGTCAAGCCATGTGCTTTCTTGTATCCTGGTTTAAGTACGTTTTGGTTTTCGTGGGCTGTGGAGAGAAACAATGGACTCTACATGCTCCAGTGTGAATCAGGCTGAGGCCATTTTATTGATGAACTACTGTCCCTAATACACAGTTCTTGCTTTCCTACACGCGATTGTGCATAATTATTATTGGTTAAGGCCTATTTTCACACAAAGCTGCTTTATGCTTTATGATTGGCTCTTGTATGTGTGTCACATCATCCACTGTGTATGTCACAACTGTCCTTCAGTTGGCATTTTCTTATCCTTTGTGAGAAATGAGACAACTCTTAAAAAGATTAATTTATTGAAAACAGAAAAATTGAAAAATTACAGAAATTTAAAAAAATATAAAAATTTGGGATCCTATGGCTCAGTAGATGGTATGCCCCAGGAGCGCAGGGATTTGAGATCTTCTGGCTGAGACAGCACTAGACCTCAGGTAGAGAAAAAAAACTTGCAGTGCTGGGTTGACTTAAAAAAATTACTAAAAGCCCCTTAAAAGGGGTAAGGCTTTTAATGCCCAGCACCGATATCTCCCACAGCTAGTCTGGAGAGAGCAAGAGGGGAAGAGAGAAGAGAGCCCGCCTCTCGGCTTCATCGTTTTTATAGTTTTTGCTCCGCCCCCAGTCCACCCACAGCCCGCCCCTTCGGTCCAAGGCGATTGGTGCTTTCCCTTTGATGGATCATCTCTGTCCACCAATGGCTCATCATTGTCAAGGGGGGTGGTATCAATTGGAGATAAGGGAATACAATGCCTTCATTAAAATTCAGGTATTCAGGTTGCCATGGAACTTGCCTGCAGAGTAAAGGCTCTGTAGCTAAAAATAGCTGCTGGCTATTAAGACTGGGTGGGGGGGTTTGGCCTTGGAATCAAAATGCAAGTGAAACACCTACAAAAAGTATTAAAATACATCCAACACACCTCAAAACACTTGTAAAAGTATACAGTAAACACAGGAAAGGTAACTCTTATGGTGTACCAGTGGTTTGTAGCTTGAAAAGGGGCAAGTTTGTGATTTTTAACTGGGAAAATTTTAACTGGGAAGGGTGCAACTCTATTAATAAACTTTAAACAAATGGAAACACTGATAATGGAACTGGATTTTTGTACCTGGGCTGATGGGTTAATTGTAACATTCAATTTAAAAATAATTAACTCAAATTTAATTATTTAAAGCACTTAATATGCAAAGACCAAGCACAAATAGGGATTTCATGTATGACATCCTTCCTTTGCTTGTTCCTCGTTCACATCCTTCCCAATGCTGCTTGTTCCTTTCTCACAACCTTCCCATGTACTTTTTTCCCTGTGTATGTGCTTAAGTCCTTCTGTCTTACGTGCTCTGGATTTTCTACCTTATGGCTGGTTCACAATATGTATCATTTTCTAGTAAAAACATGGTTTCCACATTGGGCCCTTCCCCAGGTGCGACTTCTGGTCTGGTAGCCACTCTGGAGATGGGTTAGGGGCTCCAGGGCGGCCAGTGAAAGATCACCTCTGGTGTGCCAGGGATCAGCAGCCACTGGAGGGCTGAACTAAAGGCCCTGGGGGTTAGGGTGTGGGTAGCAGGGCAATTCCTCACCAAAAGCAAGGCCCGACCTTCCCCTTCTCCCACACATGCATCCAAAATGTTTTGAGCCAGCAGTCTCCTCCAGTCTTTCAAACTTTATCCTGAGCTATGGTTTCATGATGCTCGTTTGGGCCCTTGGCCATCAGAGTCTTCCACAGGTTCTCCAGGCATCACAGGGTCCTCCTCCAGCTCCCAACCAGGAAGGAAAATCAAGTCCACAAAGGCACCCCAGAAAGGGCTGAGCATGGCTGTGACCTTCAAATTGTCAGCTGCTTTCCATAGGAAATAACAGAAGCTCCCACAGACTCTAACCCCTGCCATGTAGCATGACATGAGGAGGAGATTCCTCCTTTAGAGGTCAGAGAAAGGAAAAGGAGCCCCAGAATTGAGGGACTGTGCCTTTGAGAGCTTTCCTTTACAAATGCATGGAATACCCTCTGCTCTAGGAGGATGTATCTCTCCTCAAACATGGACATCCTTCTGGCCAAAATCACCCCAACCCGAAGGCCAGGTGTCCTTCCATGCACTGGAAGGGGTTCTGCAGGTAACGTGCTCTGGGCACAGACCTCGACTGGCCTCACTTCTCTCTGCAGTGACAGTCACACCCCAGGGCTCTGCAGCACCACATGGGCTTTCACAGGGAGGTTGCTTGGGCCTCACTTGGCCCCTTCCCTTCCTGTGATCCAACACAGGGATTGTTCTGCTCCTGCCCTTCTCCTCCCAGAACCTCCCCTGAACAGCATTTTTTTTGTGCCTGGAAATTGCTTAACAAGTCAATTGGGTTCTTCGGGCTTTACTTAGAACTTTGGTTTTTCCTCTGTCAGCACGTGGCAGAGCTGCTCAGGGTGGGAAGGAGCACAGAAGGTGTGTAGTGGGGTCTCCTGCTGAGAGCAGGGTCTGCCCTGAGGACCAAGCTGAGGGCTCAGAGCTTCAGCCAACTGGGTGCTGAACACTCCTGGCACCAGAGAGGTCAGGTTTGTATCTCCCAGTGGTGCTGCAGAGAGGAACCCCACAGCCAGGTGAGAGATACTCCAGTGTGAACCTGGTATAAGAACAGTCCAAATGCCACCAGGAGCCTCTGCCAAGGTCACCAACACGGCCTGGTCAGGTGGGCTCTGTGCCCACGTGTCCACACGTACCCCCAGGTGGCTGCCACGGCTTCGTCAGCTGCACTTCTTCCTTCCCTTGTGTTCCCATGGTGGTCCCTTCCTGGGCATTTGTCAGCCCTTGGGGACCTCTCCAGATCCAGATGAAGCTCCATGCACAGATCTCAGAAGCTGTGAGTGGTGTGAGGTCAGGAGAGCTGTTAGAGAAGGTTCAGTCCTGCCTTGCCTTGAGCAATGGTTTCCTGGGGCTGGTTTGGGCCCTTGGCCATGACACTGCCACAGGTTCTCCAGGCTTGGCTGGGCCCTGCTCCAGCTGCCAGCCAGGAAGGAAAACCACATCCACAAATTCCCCCAGAAAGGGCTGAGCATGGCTGTGCCCTCGGACACCACAGAGCTGGAACAGCTGGCACTGGACTGGGGAAAGGGGACCTGTCTCCAGCCATGGCTGCAGAGACAGAGATCTCTGGAGAGGCCCTTGCCAAGGTGGGAGGCACCACTGACACTTCAGGGAAAAAGGTCCAGCTGTAATGAATGAGCTCCACTGGAGGCTTGAGGGAGGATGAGAGCAATGGAGGCAGAGGAAGGGACCCTTCTAATTCCCCCCAGGAAAAGTTCCCCAATCCCATCCTCCTTCCTCCTCTTGCCTCTGGGTACCATGGTCCACCCAAGCTCTCACCTGCCATGTGGAGGCACCTCCCTTCTGCCTCTGGATAACAGCTGAGCACATGGGAAACTTCTACCTGAGGAGAGCTCAGAGTGAGGAAGGTCTGCTACTTCTGTGGGCCAGAGCAAGACTTCCCTTGGTGTTTCATCCTACTTGTTAGACTAGTCTAACAAGGAGCTGAGAAATGCTCCCTTACAGTCAAAGAGTGAAACAGAAACCCAAAAGTGATGTGTAAAGCCCTCAGCCACTTCACCTGACCTTTGTGTAGAGCGTTCCTCTACCAAGCATGAGGAACAGCCTCTGCCAGAGCAGGTTCTGCAGAGAAATTTGTCACAAGGATTGATCTCCTGTGGCCTTGCTTCTGAAAACATGAGGTCCTGTGAACCAAGAGCCCTTACCTCGAAATACAAGAACAGCACCAGCAGCCAATGTGAGAAGGAATAAAGGGAGTTATATCCAGGAAGCAGAGCCCCACTGAAATGCACCTGGAAAAACAGAACCTTTGAAAAAAATTATCTGAGTGTCATCTGGCAATGTTCAATCTTACTCCCAAACTTAAGCACCTGCCCAAAGAGTTTCTGTGGAAATGAATGCAGAAATAGTCCCAGTCCTCCATGGGTGGGCAGAGCCTGCCTTCCCTCGGGATGTGCACAGCCTGTGGGGCAGGAGGGACCCTGCTCTTTTCTCACTGCAGCCTGTCCTGCCTGCAGTGCCCCGTGGTGCTCTGGGATGGGTCTGGCTGGACTGGAGAGCTGTCACCTTCCCTGGCACTGGGAAGGGCCTCACAGGGCTCCTGAGACCATGAGCCTCCAGCAAAGACTTCTCAGGATGATGGGACTCACCTGAGAGGAGCACAGTAGTTTTCTTCTCCACCTGCAGCAGGGGTTCAGGATTTGATAGGTGACTTTTCCCACTTGCTCTCCTGTAACTGTGACTTTGCACACATTGAAGAGTTTCTCACTGTCCTTTCCAAATGAAATAATTTTATGATTCTATGATTCTGTGCTATTTTTGATCAGTGAATCCAAGCTAAGCAGCTCCACCTGATGTTATCAACACCTGCATACAAACGGTGCCCACTGTCCAGCCAGGAGAAACTGGCAGCCCAGATCATCTCCTTAGCCCAGATGAGAAGTCACAACAGGGAGGGCCCCATTCCCCTCAGTCCCACAGCCAGGGATGCTGAGCACTTGGAGGTCTCTCAGGTGGGCTCATACCTCCCCAGCAGGGACTATTGCAGCTCGCCAGCCCCACGCGGGTCAGAACAGGGCTCAGGCTGGGCATGGAGCATCCAGAGCATTTCTTGGCACAGGAACTCCCCCCAGGCTCTTTTGCACCTTAACCAAGCTGTTCCTGCCTGCTGCATTTCACCACACAATGAAACTGCCTTCGAACCTACTGCAGTCCAGGCTGGGTCTCCTGGAACATTCCGGTTTAGGGCTCCTTCCTTGCCTAAAACTCCCAGGGCTGCCATGACCTTCCTGGGGCTGGTGTGATCACCAGTTCCTGGGTTCCCTCCTGGGTGGTGGTACATGGGTTGAATTTTCATGGCTCCTTACAGATCTCTCAGTGACTCAGAAATAAAGTATCACATTAAACAAAAGGCAGGTGCCATTTAGCCCACGAGCTGCTGGGAGCTGGCACATGAGATACTCTCTCCCATTTCCTCCACTCAGCTTCTCCAATCTCTAGCTGTCAATTTCCCAGACAGAATGAAAGTGCTGATCTTACTCCTGATCCTATGGAAAGACATTATAAGCTGTTTTTACATGAAGTAAGCAGAGGATCCTATGATCAGAACCAGGAGACCCTGCATCCAGCTGGGAGAAGGAGAGGGGCAAACCGGTTTACTGGAGTATGTGCATCTGATGGCCTGGCACAGCAGCCCCACCAGAGTACAAAGTTCCAGCAGACACTGGAGTACCCCAGAGTACTGAGTTCCAGCAGCACAGAGTACCCCAACACCATCAGGCTACAGAGGGGTAGAACCTGTCTGTATTTCTGGAGTGATGTAGGATCCCAGCAAGTGACTGTAGTGGAAGCTGGAATCAGCCTGACTGGGAATGAGTGGCTCAAAGTGCCCCACTGTTACTGTCCCAGAGGCTCTGTGGATTCTTGGCAAAGGCCATCTAAGGAGAAGGGATTTCAATTTTCCATAGCAGCTTCTCACAGGACTTGTCCTCCAATGCTTGCATCAGCTTTGTTGCCACCCTTCAAGTACCTCCATATTCTTTTTAAATAGTGGGGCCCAGAGTTGCACATGAGGTGAGGCTGCAGCAACACTCAGTGCAGCAGGATCATTGCCTCTCTTTACTACTGGTTCTGATGTCTTTGATAAAACTTCTGCAGGGCTGCTCTGTAGCCACTCCTCTCCCAGTCTGTATTTTTCTCTGGCATTACTCTGCCCTAAGCGCAGATGTCAACACTTGTTCTTGTTGAATCTTATGCCTTTGACAATTGCCAAACACTCAAATCCATCCAGACCCCTCTGCAAAGCCTCCTGCCCCTCAAGAAACTCAGCAGCATCTCCAGTTTGGCATCATCAGCAAACTTGCTAATGGTACATTCAATTCCTGCACCCAAATCACTGATAAACACAAGGAACAGACATACTCTAGGACTGAGCCTGCAGGAACTCAGCTGGTGACTGTCCATCAGACAGAGGTAGCTGTATTTTCTACAACCCTGGAGCCCTGGCAATCAGGCAGTTCTTCACTTAGGGTACCATATACCAGTTTGTCTCACAGCTGGGCACCTTGTCCAGAAGGCTGATGTCAGGGTCACTATCACTATAACCCAGGAAAGCTTCATCCAGCACCTTTCTACCATGAGGCAGGTGACTCATCGTAGGATATCAAATTAGTTAGAGAAGACTTTCCCAATATCAAATAATTTCTAGGGGAATGAGAAATACTTCTGACACAGTCTTTGAAGGAAGAAACAGCTGAGAAAAGTGACACTAAGGGGCAAGTTGAATGGGAATCCAAGACTACTTCAGATGTCATCCTCTAGAAAAACAGAATTTCTCCCATTTCAAGTTGATTTCTCTAAAGGGTGACTGTAAGTTCCAGGAAAACCCCACCTTCATTCCCTAGGCAACCTGTCAACAAAAACATCAGTCTAACAGAATAATGATCCTTGATCTTCAAACAGAGCCACACCCCGAGTTAATCCTCCAGTGTTTAATTCTTCGTTTCGGTTTCATTCTTGAAAGTTATTTCCTTAAAGAGCTGATCAAAGTTCACATTTCATCTATAGATTGAAGACGTGGAGATCATTCTTACCTGACAACAGGTAAAATCTAGCTCTAATTCTAAAACAGGGCACATTTTGTGGGTGTTGAGTAGGATCTCTGCTTGTCTTAAACCTCTCATTGACATCGATTTGCACTTAATTGCCTACATCACCAACACAGAGCCCTCATATAGCAGATGAGATGTGACCTTCAGGAAGCAAAGTGACTTTTAGGCAAAGAAACACCATATTTGAACTTCAGGATCTGTTTCTTCTGTTTATTTTCCTTCCCTTCTGCAGCTGGAAATTTCTCTGGCAAGAAAATACCAGTCCCATATCAGTGCTCACCTTTGCTGACCGAGGCAGGTAAGCAGCTCTCTGTTGTTTCTTTCTCTCCTGAACAAGTGGTGAATGTGCTGCTGCTGTCGGGGTGGAAAGGAACCACTCTCTTCCCTTCACCCCAGCTGTGCACACAGGGACCAGCGGCCCCGAGGTGTCCTCAGGCAAAGGTGGCAAGAACTGGGGTCATCAGCAGCACAGGTGTTCCCAGAAGGTCTTGGAGACAAACTAAACATTATGGGGAATGGTCATTTGGGGGAAAAGTTGAGATATGGACTGGCCCTCTGGGTCTGGTGTTTGTTTCCCAAGGATCGTTCTGATGCTGTCCAGGGGGAGGTGGCAGAGCAGGAGAGAAGGGTGGAATTCCCCCTCTGGAAAGGGCTGTTGGGCCCAGGGGCCCCCTTGAGGCAGGGCCTTGAGGCGAAGTAGGGCTGATGATAATGCTGGAACTTCCTTCTCAGAGAGCAAGGCTGGTCCCAAGTCTGGCCACTTGGAACTCTTTCCTGTTGGAAGCTTCAACAGTGTGAAACTGCCTTGATTTTATGGTAACTCAGGATGATGATAACTCCCAGAGCACCCAGGGGTCAGTTGCTCATACAGAAATGTTAACAAGCTTAAAATTTCTCAGTTAGTACCTTAAGTATCTTAAGTGATTGAGGTTGTCAGTTCATAAGCAGCAAACCTCAGGTCATCACAGCATTGTCTTTGTTTACCCATTAAATAATTCATCTCATAATTCCACCGTGTTCAGGGGTCTTTGCAGATCTCACAGGTGGTGCAGAGTCAATGTCATCCTCACTCAATTTTCTCCCCTTCTGGTCTAACACTGATTCTTGCCCTCAATTAAACTGTGTCCCCGCGTGTCTGTTTAGCAGTGCTGAACATGAAGTTTTGAGGGATGGAGAAACTCTGCCTCTGTGTGTTTTTTGTTGTGTTGAGTTTTTTAGACCTGTGTTCTCATGGCAGGGCTGGTTGAGAGGGCTTTAAACTAGGTTTAAAGGGGTAAGGGGATGTGTTGGAGAGGATGAAAGTTTGGTAAGAAAGTTTCACAGATATGTAGGCTTGGCAGAAAGATCTCTGAATGTAGAAACTGAGGATGAGATAGAAATGGAAGCAAGTTTTGATATAGAGTAAAAGATGTTTTGCTGAAACACTGACCACTGAATAACTGAGAAGGCAAAGGTTGGAGATGAGATGGAAGGAGATTTTTATGATTAGGACAAAGGTATGTGACTACAAACAAAGACATGTTTTTCACCAAGTAAATAAGTCTCAAGAAGAGCATAAGTAAATAGAAAACATGTTTTTACCAAAAAGAGAGATATGGCAGGCAAACAAGAAATGTTGATGTAGCAAGAAGAAGAAAGGTCTGAGAATTTCCCATTGTAAGCTTAAATTGTAACTGTCTTGGGGTGACGTTATGATGTGTATCCCATATCGCTGCCTATTTATTTTTTCCCGGACCTGGTGGGGGGAGGGGTGGTTGTACCTTCTCTCAGAGGATATATTTCTAAATTTGGCCAAACCGGAACAGTAACTTACTCTTGTGATTGGATAAGAATGACCATAATATGGTGATAGTAGTAGTTATGATAGGCTATAGGCAAATGTAAAGGTATTGTGTGTGGTGCTTATTGGTTGTTACGTGCTAAGATACTCTGCAAAGAAAAGTATAAAATGCTTTGTAACTTGAACAGCGGGTGGCTTCAGGTATGCCTACAGCTGGAGCTGGCAGCTGAAGGGCTGGCTCTGGATACCCACTCCCTGAACTGCTGTAACCTCGCCTATGCAATAAACAGCTTTCAAGGGAGCCGCCTGAAGTCCAGACATCCTGTGTGAAACTTTCTCCTATAGGGATGAAACCAGGCTGTCCAGAGATGAGCCTAAGCATGATAAGCCAGAGTCAGGTGAAGTCAGCAGCCCAGCTGAAGTTCATGTACACTAATGCAAGCAGCACGGGTAACAAACAAGAGGAGCTGGAAGCCATGGTACAGCAGCAAAGCTATGATGTAGCTGCCATCATGGAAATGTGGTGGGATAATTTGTGTGACTGGAGTGCTGCAATGGATGGCTACAAGCTCTTCAGAAGAGACAGGAGAGGGAGAAAAGGTGGAGGGGTGGCTCTGTATAGGAGAGAGTCCCTTGACATTACAGAACTTGTGGTCAATAATAGTAAGGTCAAGTGCCTATGGGTAAGAATTAGGAGAAAGGCCAACAAGACCAACATCCTGGTGGGAGTCTGTTACAGACCACCCAACCAGGATGAAGAGGTGGATGTGTTATTCTATAAGCAGCTGAGGATGTTTCAAGATCACCAGCCCTTGTTCTTGTGAGAGACTTTAACTTGACAGATATCTGCTGGGAACTCAACACAGCAGAGAAGAGGCATTCTAGGAGGTTCTTAGGAGGAGAACTTCTTGTCACAGCTGGTGGGTGAGCCTACCAGGGGTGAGGCCCTCCCAGACCTGCTGTTTACAAACAGAGAAGGGCTGGTGGGAGATGTGGTGGTCGGAGGCTGTCTGGAGTACAGTGACCATGAAATAATAGAATTCTCAACATTCAGTGAAACAAGGAGGGGCATCAACAAAACTTCCACTCTGGACTTCCAGAGAGTGGACTTCAGCCTATTCAAGAGACTGATTTGTAGAGTATCTTGGGAAACAGCCCTTAAAAAGAGCATCCAGGAAAGATGAACATACTTCAAGAAAGAAATCTTGATGACACAGGAGCATCCTGTCCCTATGTGCTGAAAGATGAGCCGGTGTGGAAGACGACCGACCTGGATGGGCAGGGAGATTTTGAAGGAACTAAGGGGGAAAAAAAGGCGTATCATCTTTGGAAAGAGGGGCAGGTAACTCAGGAAGTGTTTAAGGATGTTGTTAGGTTATGCAGAAAGAAAATTAGAGAGGATAAAGCTCAATTGGAATTTAATCTGGCTGCTTCTGTAAAGGACAATTATAGGAGAAAGTTTCACGAAGGATGTTTGGACTTCAGGCTGCTCTCTTGAAAGCTGTTTATTGCATAGGTGAAGTTACAGCATTTCAGGGAGTGGGTATCCAGAGCCAGCCCTACAGCTGCCAGCTCCAGCTGTAGGCATACCTGAAGCTGCTTGCTGTTCAAGTTACAAAGCATCAGATACTTTTCTTTGCTGAGTATCTTAATACATAACAACCAATAAGCACCACACACAATACCTTTACATTTGCCTATAGCCTATCATAGCTACTACCATCACCATATTATGGTCATTCTTATCCAATCACAAGAGTAAGTAAGTTACAATTTAAGCTTACAATGGGAAATTCTCAGACCTTTCTTCTTCTTGCTACATCAACATTTCTTGTTTGCCTGCCATATCTCTCTTTTTGGTAAAAACATGTTTTCTATTTACTTATGCTCTTCTTGAGACTTATTTACTTGGTGAAAAACATGTCTTTGTTTGTAGTCACATACCTTTGTCCTAATCATAAAAATCTCCTTCCATCTCATCTCCAACCTTTGCCTTCTCAGTTATTCAGTGGTCAGTGTTTCAGCAAAACATCTTTTACTCTATATCAAAACTTGCTTCCATTTCTATCTCATCCTCAGTTTCTACATTCAGAGATCTTTCTGCCAAGCCTACATATCTGTGAAACTTTCTTACCAAACTTTCATCCTCTCCAACAGACAATAAAAAGCATTTCCCTATATACTTTCCTAGCAAAAGGAGGAGCAAGGAAAACTTCCATTCTTTATTGGACTTAGGGGGCAATATAGTTACCAGAGAGGATGAAAAGGCTGAGGTACCTTCTTTGCCTCAATTTCCAACAATAAGACAGAGTGTCCTCAGGACAACTAGCCCCAAGCTAAAAGATGGGGATGGGGAGCTGAATAGCCCCTCTGTAATCTAGGAGGAAGCAGTCAGAGACCTCCTGAGCCACTTAGATGCTCACAAGTCTATGGGACCAGATGAAATCCATCCTAGGGTGATGAGGGAGCTGGCAGAAGATCTTATGAAGCCGTTCAACGTCATTTATCATCAGTCTTGGCTCACTGGGTAGGTCCCAGAGGACTGGAGGTGGCAATGTGGTACCCATCCATTAGAAGGTCTGGAAGGAGGATCTGGGAAACTCCAGGCCTGTCAGCCTGACCTCAGTGGCAGGAAGGTTATAGGTGTTATATGTTATATGTTCTATAACAGATCACCCTGAGTGCCATCACACAGCACCTATAAGGGTGACTGGGGGATCAGACCCAGCCAGCATGGGTTTAGGAGGGGCAGGTCTTGCCTGACCAACCTGATCTCCTTTTATTAAGAGGTGGCCAGCCTGGTGGATGTGGGAAAGGCTGTGGATGTGTCTACCTGGACTTCAGCAAAGCCTTTGACATCATCTCCCACAGCATTCTCCTGGAAAAGCTGCAACCCATGGCTTGGACAGATGCATCTTTGCTGGGTTAAGAACTGGCTAGTGGCTGGGCCCAGAGAGTGATGGGGATGGTGCTGCATCCAGTTGGTGGCCAGTCACTGTGGTGTCCCCCAGCAATCAGTGTTGGGGCCAGTCCTGTTTAATATCTTCATTCATGATCTGTATAAGGGGATCGAGTCTACCATTAGCAAATATGCAGATGACACCAAGATGGGTGGGAGCATTGATCTGTTGGAGGGTAAGAGGGCTCTGCAAAGGGATGTGGACAGGCTGGATAGATGGGCCAAATCAAAAGATAATGAGATTCAAGAAGACCAAGTGGCAGGTCCTGCACTTTGGCCACAACAGCCCCTGCAGCACTACAGGCTGGGGACAGAGTGGCTGGACAGCAGCCAGGCAGAAAGGGACGTGGGGGTACTGGTTGACAGCTGACTGAACATGAGCCAGCGATGTTCCCAGGTTCCTGACTTGGATCAGGAACACTGTGGCCAGCAGGACCAGAAAAGTGATTCTTGCCCTCTACTTGGCACTGGTGAGGCCGCACCATGAGTGCTGTGTCCAGTTCTGGGCCCCTCAATTTGGGAAGAATGTTGAGATGTTCCAGCACATCGAGAGAAGGGCAACAAGGCTGGTGAAGGGTCTGAAACACAAGTCCTGTGAGAAGCAGCTAAGGGGGCTGGGGTTGCTTAGCTTGGAGAAGAGGAGGCTCAGGGGAGACCTCATCACACTCTACAACTTCCTGTAGTCAGGTGAGGGTCGGTCTCTTCTCCCAGGCAACCAGCAGTAGGGCAAGAAGACACAGTCTTAAGCTGCACCAGGGGAGATTTAGGTTGGACGTTAGGAAAAAGTTTTTCTCAGAAAGGGTGATTGGGCATTGGAATGAGCTGCCCACGGAGGTGGTGGAGTCACTGTCCCTGGAGGTGTTTAAGAAAAGACTGGATGTGGCACTTGGTGCCATGGTCTAGTTGACAAGGTGGTGTTGGATCAAAGGTTGGAGTCAATGATCTTAAAGGTCTTCTCCAACCTCGTTGATTCTGTGGTTCCATATCTTCTTTGGAAAAGCATTCAATTTGTTTGGGAATGTGGTTTTGTCCTCCAAAGGAACGAATGACTTGTCAGGCAGTGAGAGATCTTTTGGGCCTTCCTTGGATGACAGGAGAATTTTGTAAAAGCTGGATGTAAAAAGACCATGATATTTGTGAGAAGTTTCAGTGTTGCTAAACAAGGTGTGTAAGATCTCAGCATGTTCTGGCTGGAATTCCTGAGTCAGATGTTCCTGTCTTGTGACGTGTTCCATTTCTAAGCCTCCAGCAGCTGATCCAGAGGGGAACAGGTATCTACAAGTCCTGTGTCACATCTGCCCCTCCCCAAATACCTGGTCTAGTATCACAACTCTAATAATATCCAAAACAGCCCCTGAGACCTCTTTTTAAGTGACTGAGGAGCAGCCCCCATATCTCTAATCAAGATAAAACACTTTCCCATATTAGATCTCCAAACTAATGCCTCCAACAAAATTCCATATGACCTCATGTGATAACTGTCTGCAAATCATGAACTTAGTGTGTGTCCAAGCCCATGAAAACCCCTGTGCAGTAGAAAGAGCAGAATTTGACATGACAGTTTCTAAAATGTTGTGCCAGTTTCATATTCAGTGCCCTGAGCTGTCTGTGTGGTTTATGGACATGTGGTTGGTGGCTGTGGCCATCTCAGCCCAAGACCCTTGGCTTCATGAATGATGTGAGACTTGATGGTGATTTAACACCAGATGGCCAAGAAGTACCACACAGGTGCTCATTCACTCCCTGGTGCCCTAGAGCCCCTTGGAAAGCTAAACCTTGTTGGCTGAGATAAGAAGAGCTTGAAGCAAAGTAAAACAAACAATGGCAATAACAAAAAGATGAATTGTGTTGAAAAGGAGAGAGGGAGAGAGAGAAAGAGAGAGGAAAAAAACCCAAGTGATGTCCAATGTAATTGCTTGCCAGCCACAGACTGATGCCCAGCCTGTACTCGAGCACTGATCAGCCCCCTTCCAGCCAACTTCCCACAGTTTAGATAAAAGGCATGGTGTTCTGTGGTCTGGAATATTCCTCTGGTCAGTTTGGGTCAGCTGTCTTGTCTGTACTTCCTCCTCACTTCTTATGCACCTGCTTGCTGGCAGAGGAAAAGACATTGAAAAATCCTTGACCTGGGGTGAGCACAATGGAGCAACAACCTTATCAACATTGTTCTCATCTTGAATCCAAAACACAGCCCTGGACCAGCTACTTGGGAACAAAACACCTCTATCCCAGCTGAAACCAGAACAGAGAACTCACAGTGCTCATTTACCTCCATGCACCATAAATAGAGCTCAGAGCAACCAGCTAAGAGCCTGTGCTATGGAGATCAGAGACATGAACCCCCATCTTAGTGATCTGTGATGAATTTGAAGAAATATCTCTGGGAGTCCCTGTCTCTCCTTGGGAAGTGAAGAGGGAGAATTTGTTATTAACACCATGTGAATTCAACACTTGCCCTGTCACTGCTCTTTATCTGTCTGCCTTGATCCACCACTATGCCTGTTCTAACAGCATCCAATTTAGTCACATCATATGTAGCTGTGAGGCCTGTAGGTCATCTTCTCTTCCAGACACTGAAGTGAAGGGTGATTGACTCCTGCTTGGAAGTCATCAGGATGCCCCAGCTTCTTTACTGCTCATTAAACATGGAATGTTAAACATTAATAAACTAATAAAGATATCACACCAAAAGCATTGCTATGGGGACTGAGGTCAGGAACATCCTGGAAATGTGAAAATGCACTGAGAGAGCCAGAGCCAGAGAAGGGCAGGATCTTTAGTGCAGTGCAGCAAAACTGACCCTGGTGCAGCTCCCTAAATGATTTCAGGTTTGTACTGGAGCTGATGCACTGTCACTCTGCAGCCTAATTTTTTCCAGAGAGTGGTAACTTTGGGATAGCAAGTGCCATGGATTGCCCTTTCTCCAAATGTAGGCTTGGGAGGGGATAAACTTTTCTTCCTCCTTTTCATCCCATTTCAGTGCATGGACAGAGAGACTCTTGCAACCCAGCCCTCCAGAAAGGCTGGACATATTTTAAGGAAGAAATCTTGAAGGTGTAGGGGCAAACTGTCCCTATGTGCTGAAGGAGACAGATCTGGCTGAATGGGGAGCTTTTGCAAGAAGTCAAGATAAAAAAGATAGTGTATGACCTTTAGAAAAAGGGGCAGGCACCTCAGGAAGAATACAAGCATGTCATTAAGTCATGTAAAAAGAAAATTAGAAAGACAAAAGCTCAGTCAGAACTCAAAGTGGCCACTGCTTCTAAAAGACAATAAAAAGTGTTTTTATAAATATATCAACAACAAAAGGAGGACCAAGGAAAATCTCTATTCTTTATTGGATGTGGGGGAAATAGTATCACCAACAATGAAGAAAAGGCTGAGGTTCCCAATGCCTTCTTTGCCTCATTCTTTAACAGTAAGACCTCTTATCCTCAGCACAAACCTGAACTGATAGACAGGAACGGGGAGCAGAATGGACCGCCTGTAACCCAGGGGGAAATAGTTAGTGACCTATTGAGCCACTTAGACTCCCACAAATCTATGTGATCATACGGGATTCACCTGAGGGTGGTGAGGGAGCTGGTGGAAGAGCCTACCAAGCTATTCTGCATCATTTATCATCAGTTCTGGCTCAGAGGGGAGGTCCCAGATGACTGGAGGTGCCAGTGTGATGCCCATCCTCAAGAGTGGCTGAGGAGGTTCCAGAAAACTCCAGGCCTGTCAGCCTGACCTCAGTGCTTGGCAAGGTTATAATACTAGCCTTGTTAGTATTACCTGCAAGGCAGATAATACTAACAAGTGATCACACAGCACATACAAGACAACCAGAGAATCAGGCCCAGCCAGCCTGGGCTTAGGAAGGGCAGGTCCTGCTTGACCAAACTGATCTCCTTTTATGACCAGGTGACCCATCTGGTGCATGAGGAAAGGCTGTGGATGTGTCTACCTGGACTTCAGCAATGCCTTCAACAGTCTTCCACAGTCTTTCCTGGAGAAGCTGCAGCCCACAGCTTGGACAGGTGCATCTTCACTGGGTTAAGAGCTGACTGCAGGCTGGGCCCAGACAGTGGTGGGAATGGTGCTGCACACAGCTGTTGTCTGGTCACCAGTGGCTTCCCCCAGGGATCAGTCATGTTTAATATCTTTATTGATGATCTGATGAGGAGATGGAATGTACCCTCAGTAAATTTGTAGATGACACCAAGTTGGGTGGGAGCATTGATCCGCTGGAGGGTGGGAAGGCTCTGCAGAGGGATCTAGACAGGCTGGATCAATGGACCAAGACCAACAGCATGAGGTTCAACAAGACCGAGAGCTGGGTCGTACAATTTGGCCTCAACAACTCCCTGCAGCCCTGGCTGGGGGCAGAGTAGAAAGTGGCCAAGCAGATAAGGACCTCAGAGTACTGGTCAACAGCATCTGAACATGGCCCAGGTAGGCAAGAAAACCAATGTCATCCTGGTTTGTATAAGGAATAGCATGGCAGCAGGACTAGGGTAGAGATTTTCCCACTGTACTTGGCACTAGTGAGGCCACACCTCGAGTGCTGTGTCAAGTTCTAGGCCCATCAATTCAGCAGGACATTGAGGTGCTGGAGCGAGTCCAGAGAGAAGGGCAGTGAATCTAGTGAGGGGTCTGGAGCACATGTCCGATGAGGAGTGGCTGAAAGAGTTGTGGTTCTTTAACCTAGTGTAGTGTGTTGGCTGGATGCCATATACCCACCAAAGCTGCTCTATCACTGCCCTTCTCAGCTGGACAGGGGAAAGAAAATACAGTGAAAGATTCAGGAGTTACTGACCAGGAGATACCACTCACCAAATACTGTCAAGACGAAACAGACTCGGGGATATTAATAGGATTTATTACTAAATAAAGCAGGGCAGGGCAATGAGATGTAAAATTAATCTTAAAAACACCTTCCCCCCACCCTTCCCTCCTTCCCAGCTCTACCTCCTCCCCACAGTGGCACAGGGAGATGGGGAATGGAAGTTATGGTCAATTCATCACACCTTGTACTTGACTCTGCTCAGGGAGAGGAGTCAGAATCCTTCCTCTGCTCCAGTGTGGGGTCCCTCCCATGGCAGACACTTTTCCACAGACTTCTCCAGTGTGTGTCCTTCCCACAGGCAACAGTTCTCCGTGAACTGTTGCAATGTGGGTCACTCTTCCATGGCGTCAGTTCTTCAGGTACAGTCTGCTCCAGCATGGGTCACCCACAGGGTCACAAGTCCTACCAGGACCCTGCTCCAGCACGGGCTTCCCAAGGGGTCACAGCCTCTCTTGGGCATCCATCTGCTCTACTGTGGGGCTCTTCCAAGGGTTGAAGGTGGATCTCTGCACCCTATGCCCTCCATGGGCTGCAGGGGCACAGCTGCCTCACCATGAGCTTCCCCATGGAATCTCAGGGGAATTCCTGCTCCAGTGCCTGGAGCACCTCCTGCCCATCTTTTTGCACTACCTGGCTGTCTGCAGAGCTGTTCTTCTCACATATTTTCAGCCCACTCTTCTCTGGCCTCAGTTACATCTACACAAAACTTTCTTTTCCTTCTTAAATATGTTATCACAGAGGCATCACCACAATCTGTGCAGAGCTCAGCCTTAGGCAGCGGTGGGTCTGTCCTGGAGCCAGCTGGCATTGGTTCTGTTGGATTTGGGGGAAGAAGCTTCTGGAAGCTTCTCACAGAAGGCACCCCCTGTAACGCCCCTGCTACCAAAACCCACCCACACAAAGTCAACACACCTGGAGAAGGGGTGACCTTATCACTCTCTATAACTACCAAAAAGGAAATTGTAGCAAGCTGGGGGTTGGTCTCTTCTGCAAGAAAACTAGCAAAGGTCAAGAGGAAATTCAAGCCTTAAGTTGTACTGGGGGGGTTCAGGTTGGATGTCAAGAAGAATTTCTTCACTGAAAGGCTGGTCAGGCATTGGAACAGGCTACCCAGGGAGGTGGTGGAGTCAACATCCTTGTGTTCAAGAAAGGACTGAACGTGGCGCTAAGTGCCATGGTCTAGTTGTCAAAGTGGTCTTTAATTAAAGGTTGGACTTGATGATCTCAGAGGTCTTTTCCAACCTAAAGATTCTGTGATTCTTTGATTCCAAACCAAAGATTTAAGCTACTGTGCCCCTTAAATTTCACAGCAGGAAGTGAGGACTGGGTTGAATTTTCTCTTGCATCCCCTGTCATAGCTTCCTGGGAGCATATGTCTTGGGGTGACTTTATGATGCTGTATCCCCCTGTTGCCTGCTCTATGCACAGACGTGAATCCTGTGCCTTTCTGTGCCTTTAAGGCAGACTTGAGAGGCGGGGGGAAGGCAGTGGAATTCCTTCAGTGGCTGTGTTCAAAAACACAGATAACTCGCCAGCTCTTCTCCTCAGCTCTCAGCTTCTGCAGCAGGGAAGAGAGTTACACAGCATTGCTTTTTAGCTAGCTTCTCGTTCATTAGCTGAGGAAAAAGGATTTCCTGGGACTTTGGCTTCTTCTCTTCTGGACTGTTCAGCAACACCAGAACATCACTGGGATGTCCTACACTGCAGCCCAGAGGGGCCCACGCAGAATCCCAGCTCTGGAGAGGGCAGAGCCACACCCAAAGAAAAGACTTTGAAATCTTTCCAGGTCTTCTCCACAGTGAGAAGTTTTATTATTTAGCATTATTAATTTTTTTTCCGTGCCTGCATGGATTTTGCTTTTTAAGTAAATAGGTTTTTTTCACTTTCCTCCGAGGAATTTCTTTCCGAACCTGGTTGGGGAGGGGCTGCTGAAATCTGCCTTCTATTAGAGGATATGTTCATTTTGGACGTTTCCTCCAATTTATCTCAAACCAAGACAGCATATTAGACTGAAATTCCCAGAAGCTGCAGGGGTAACTGAGATCTCTGGAAAGGCACAAGTTTTCTTGATGTCTGAACTCAACTCTTTGAGCACTTGGCACCTTCAGAAGTCGCAGCTGGTGCCAGGTGAGAGAGATCCAAGGGGTTGGGAGAGGATTTCCCTTCTTTGCTCACTTCCCTTCTGTGCCTGTTCCAGGTCAGCTGCGGGATCATCCCACCCCGTGGACTGCAGGGATGGAGCAGAGGAGATGGCTCCTGTTGGCTCTGGCCCTGCTTCTGGCCATTCCTGTCTCAGGTAACACTTCCAGGAGCTGTTCTGCTCCTTTCTGGGGGATTCCAGCCTGCAGATGATCAGAAGTACAGGAGCTGAGGGCCATGGTCTCCTGAGTAGCCCTGATTTGAACTCCACAAGAGCCAGAGCAGCCCTGCCACTCTGCTCTTGGGGAATCCAGCCCTTTGCAGCCGGAGTTTCTCTCCCTTGGTGGAGCCAGGGAAGCCCTAAGCCAAGGCAGCTCTGCCCTGTTCAGCCCTGCCCCAGTGCCAGGAGCATTTCCCTGCCTGCGTGGGCAGTTGGCATTGGCACAGCTGCCCTGCTGCTGGTGGCACAGGGCTGCAAAGGGGCAGGGACAGCTGGGAAGCTGCATGGAATGGCTCTGGACATGCTCTTATGCATTTATTTTTTCTTTTTCCCCAAATAATCCCATCCTGTACAACTTTCATCATCCTGTTTCCTCCCTCTAATCTATTTACTTTCAGTTGTTCCCCACTATTACTCCTAGACCTGTTTCCTTCACACCAGTACATTTTCTGATTGATTTCAGCCAGATGCTCACTCACAGACAATTTTAAGCTCACCTCTCCTGAGAAAGTAGTTGGAATTGTTGGCCAGGATACAATCCTTCCTTGCACCATCTCTTCCACAAAGCCACTGGACAACCCCCAAGTGCACTGGATAAAAATCACAGATGGGCACACAGAGGACATCTACCCACACGGGCAGTTTGGGGGTGAACCAATGCAGAAATACTGTGGGAGAACATCAGTGCCAGGAGATGGATTTGCCACTGGGAACGTGTCCCTGACACTGAAGAATGTCCAGCCAGCAGATGAAGGAATGTACAGTTGCATTGTGACATCCAGGGACTGGAGCACTGATACATCCACCAAGCTCAGCATTGCAGGTTGGAGACTTTCTGGGCTGGGTGGGGAAGGGGGGATGCTCTTACAGAGGGAAAAGAGCTCTCTGAATGGTCACTGTCCTCCAGCTGATGCCGCCTCATATGACCCAACATATGACCCCACTCCCAGCAGCCCTTGGGCCACCTGTCAAGATGCTCTGCAAGCTCCATGCCCAGCCTGAGCCCTGTTCTGACCCCCGTGGGGCTGGCGAGCTGCAATAATCCCTGCTGGGGAGGTGTGAGCCCACCTGAGAGACCTCCAAGTGTTCAGCATCCCTGGCTGTGGGACTGAGGGGAATGGGGCCCTCCCTGTTGTGACTTCTCATCTGGGCTAAGGAGATGATCTGGGCTGCCAGTTCCCCCCAGCTGAACAGTGGGCATTGTTTGTGTGCAGGTATTGATAAAGCCAGGTGGAGCTGGTCAGCCTGGATTCACTGATCAAAAAGAGCATGGAATGACAGAATCAGGGAATCTTAGAATCACACGATAGTGTGAGTTGGAAGGGACCTAAAAGAATTTCTCATTTGAACTTCCCAGCCATGGGCAGGAACACCTTCCACTAGAGCAGATTATTCCAAGTGCTGTCCAACCTGGCCTTGAACACTTTCAGGGATGGGACATACACAGCTTCTGTGGGCAAACAGTGCCAGTGCCTCACTCTTAGTCAAGAATTTCTTCCTAACATCAAATCTAAATTTTCTCATCCAAAGGGGATTAGAGATGCTTTTGGGACAGGAGAGAGAAAAAGCTTCAAGACAATGCCCATTTCCTACTATTGCACAGGACAAATTCCTGTAAAATCCAGCTTTGACCAGGAGCGTGACTCAGCAATGTGTGTGGTGCCTCCCACCTCATCACACTGATGAAGCTTTGGCGCAGTCCCTCTCAGTGACCATCTCTGACCACCTGTAGTGCTGGCATGGACTGGGGAGGTGCCCGGGAAAAAGATGACCGGGCTTTAGTGCTCTGTGTCCTGCTTTACCAATCCTCAAACTTGGATGGGGCTCCCACAGAGTCATTCCGAAAGAAGAATACAAACCACACACCTTCTCCCTGCTGGCTCCATGAAATAGTGGTGAGCTTAGACACAAACCCATCCCAAACTGTAACTCTTTCTCAGCCAAAGGAAATTTGGCACTTATGGCAGATGGAGTGTGGGATGACAGAAGGACCATTGGAAAGGTTGTGTGAAGGACTGACAGAAACTGGCAGAAAACTCGGTTAAACAAGAGCTGTGAATCCAAGGAAGAGCTGCTTTCATGCCAACTTCTCCCACTAACAAACTCTCTTGCCTTTAAGGTACTGGGGAAGTGTTCATTGAAATTCAGGGCCCCCAAGGGCAAGGACTCGAGCTTGGCTGCAGATCACAGGGATGGTTCCCCAAACCTACTGTCCAGTGGGTTACTGAGGATGGACAGGGGCTCTCTATGGACACTGAAATACACCAGGACAGTGAGAAACTCTTCAGTGTATGGAGTCGAGTCACAGTTACAGGAGAGCAAGTGGGAAAAGTCACCTGTCAAATCCTGAACCCCCTGCTGCAGGTGGAGAAGGAAACTACTGTGCTCATCTCAGGTGAGTCCCATCATCCTGAGAAGTCTTTGCTGGAGGCTCATGGTCACAGGAGCCCTGTGAGGCCCTTCCCAGTGCCAGGGAAGGTGACAGCTCTCCAGTCCAGCCAGACCCATCCCAGAGCACCACGGGGCACTGCAGGCAGGACAGGCTGCAGTGAGAAATGAGCAGGGTCCCTCCTGCCCCACAGGCTGTGCACATCCCGAGGGAAGGCAGGCTCTGCCCACCCATGGAGGACTGGGACTATTTCTGCATTCATTTCCACAGAAACTCTTTGGGCAGGTGCTTAAGTTTGGGGGTAAGATTGAACATTGCCAGATGACACTCAGATAATTTTTTTCAAAGGTTCTGTTTTTCCAGGTGCATTTCAGTGGGGCTCTGCTTCCTGGATACAACTCCCTTTATTCCTTCTCACATTGGCTGCTGGTGCTGTTCTTGTATTTCGAGGTAAGGGCTCTTGGTTCACAGGACCTCATGTTTTCAGAAGCAAGGCTGCAGGATGTAATTTCTTAGCCTCTTGTAAGACTACTCTCTGACAAATAGGATGAAATACCATGTAGAGTCTGCTTCTGGCACACAGATGCATTAGCTTTCACTCAGCTGAAATGCTGAGTTCTCTTGCAGGTAGAAGTTTACCATCTGTCACCCAGAGGCAGAAGGGAGGTGCCTCCACATGGCAGGTGAGAGCTTGGGTGGACCATGGTACCCAGAGGCAAGAGGAGGAAGGAGGATGGGATTGGGGAACTTTTCCTGGGGGGAATTAGAAGGGTCCCTTCCTCTGCCTCCATTGCTCTCATCCTCCCCCAAGCCTCCAATGGAGCTCGTTCATTACAGCTGGACCTTTTTCCCTGAAGTGTCAGTGGTGCCTCCCACCTTGGCAAGGGCCTCTCCAGAGATCTCTGTCTCTGCAGCCATGGCTGGAGACAGGTCCCCTTTCCCCAGTCCAGTGCCAGCTGTTCCAGCTCTGTGGTGTCCGAGGGCACAGCCATGCTCAGCCCTTTCTGGGGGAATTTGTGGATGTGGTTTTCCTTCCTGGCTGGCAGCTGGAGCAGGGCCCAGCCAAGCCTGGAGAACCTGTGGCAGAGTGTCATGGCCAAGGGCCCAAACCAGCACTTCATTGCTCATGGCAAGGCAGGACTGACCCTTCCCCACAAGCAGTACTGACCTCAGACCACTTGTCTCTCTCAAGCTCTGTCTCCAGCCTCATCTCTGCTTGTGTCTGTGTTGTGGTTTAGGAATGGAACTCCCCAGTTCACTGCTCCCACTAAGACTCTCCCAAACCACACACTGTTCTCTCACTCCCCTATTCCTTCTCCATTCCTGCTGCAGCAGGATGGAGTTGAGAATTTGAGGCACAGTAGGTGAAGATCATGGTTTTAGATAAGAACAATTTACTGGAAACAGCAATGAGAGAAGAAAAAAAAACAAACCCAGTAACAAGAACAATATTAATAACAAAATTGTACAAAAGAGAGAGTGATTCATATGCAAAATGCACACCAAGGACCCCATGACAACAAACAAATACAGGATGACTTCCCCCCCCCCCCCCGCCCTTTTTTCTTGACCAGAAGGAACCCCTTTTCCCCAGAAGAGACAGTGTCCCTTTCCACTTCCCCTACTCCCTGCCAGTGATGTAAGTTTGTAACAAATAACATTAGGGTCCTGCTCATGCCCCTTCCCCAGACACTGCAAAAATTAACCCTGGCCTGGCCTGAACCAGGACATTTTCCACCAGTTAGTCTATACCATCTACTATAGATAGATAGATAGATAGATATGAAAGTATACAAACACAGGTATCATCTCCATAGTCATCCCACCCAGATATCTGCTGAGTCCATTTAGTCCATTACTGTAGGTTCTATCTGTCCTAGATGTCTTCCAGGGCTGGAGGACTGGTGTGTTGTCAGCTGTTTTGCTGCATCAGGAGCACCCACCTGGTGTATCTAGAATGGTCCATGCTCATTGTCCAACGTAATTATGACAAACAATGGAAGCAGAGAAGGCTCCAGGCAGACTTTAGACACCCTTTGTTACACCTTGGATACTTAAATTCAGGGGTTAAACTCAAGGTTCCTTTATTCTAGCTAGCGCAAAGGAGGAATCCCCACCAGATATTCTCAAGATGTGAAAATCACAGAAAAGTTTACTGCAAAAATATAGAAGATAAGGAAACTTTGGCAAAAGGATTAAATACAACACTAAATTCAACATGAAAGCACTTATAATAGCATCACTTAGCATTAATTTGGTATTAACTTCATTAACTTAGCAACTCAGAAACTTTTAAATCCTTAAGATACTAGGCTACCCACAAAGTTCCATGAAAAGAGAATTAGGAGAAGAGAGAGAGAAAGACAGAAAATATATAGAAAAACACAGATATAGCGATCATAGGGTTCCGGCACGAGTTGGATCACAACTCTGAAGCAGCTGGAAGGATGCAGCAGCTGGGCCCAGCATGGTCACCCCTTTTAAACCCTTGGCACCCTGTAGGCCCCGCCTTCTAGGTGGGACTTCTGGCACCTCAGCCAATCAGAGGCTGGATTGGGACAGCCCCACCCAATTTGTCATTGATTGACAGCCAAAATGATGGGGCGGGGCACTGTCTCACTGACCCGCCCCCAACCACACACAGACAGACACCCACACACGGGCAGAGGGACACACAGACAGACACACACACAGATAGACACATGGACACACAGAGAGACAGACACAGGCACACCGACACACACACACAGACACACACACACATACAGACACAGACAGAGACAGACACACAGAGACACAGACACACACACAGACACACATACAGACACACACGAAGGCATTGGCTCACCACGCTAAACATACCCAGTCTCTGACACCCTTCCAGTAGCTAAAGGTGGCTTACAATAAGGCACATTTTACAAGGTCACAGATTACTAGGACAAGGTGGAATGGATTTTAAGCTGTAGGAGGGTAGATTTAAATTAGATAATAGGAAGAAATCTTCCCTGTGAGGGTGGTGAAGCCCTGGCACAGGTTGCTGTAGAAGCTGTGGATGCCTCATCCCTGGAAGGGTTCAAGGCCAGGTTGGGTAGGGCTTGGAGCAATGTGGTCTAGTGGAAGTCTGGAAAGAAATGGCAGGGGAGTTGGAAAGAGAGGATCTATAAGGTCTTGTAAAACCCAAACCATTATTTGATGGTTTGATTCTGTGATTCTGCACTTATATGAGACTCATCCTCTTGTCAGACTATCAACAGATGACCAAGGGGAGGTTCTATGTGACCTCCCCTTACACAAAGAGAAGCCTTTTCATGCAGATCAGTGCCAGGACATACCCACAATACTTGGAAAAAAACCCCTACCAGGCAAGAAGAAGATGCAGGAGGGTCTAGGGCAGTGAGATCAAACAATCTCACCCCTCCAGACATTCCCACTTCCAAGGGCTTCCAGAAAGTCCTCTGTTATATTCCCCATCCCCATGCAGATGCCCAGGAGCCCAGGCTCCCAGGGTACAGAGCTGCCCTGGCAGTGGGCTTTTCCCAGCACAGACAGGACAGCCTGGACTCTGCTGGATCCCATTCCCCCTGGGTTCTAAGGCCAGCTGTTCTCCTGCACAGGATCTTTCCAGCTGGGATGCTGGCAGTGAATGTTCTTTCCTTAAGGAACACTTGGCAATTTGCATGGCCTGGGCTCTCCCCCATGGCCAGGCTGTTGGGCAGTAAGGAGGCCACAGGGTTCCTTTCAATATTCCTGAGCAGCAGCACAGGAGCTCCAAGCCCATGTTTAGAAGGGCTCACAGTGGTGCTGAGACTCCTTTCACCAGGTAAAAACTGTAAGAGAAAAAAATCTCCATGTCATATGAAAGACTAGAGGTCCAGAAGAGAGGCCAAGGCTCCTTCCCAGAGCAAACTCGTGGTGGAAAAGGATTTGAAAGCCAAGGAAGAGATCCGTAATTGTGCCCACAGGTCCATCAGAATGTGAACTCCCCATCTCTGTTTTTTAGGGCTGAGTTCTTTTCCAAGGCCTCTGAATTAGAAAGGATTGTCGGAGGAAAGAGAAGGCTGGAGAGTATAAATTAGAAACAGGTAGGACATGAGGGAACTGAACTGAATTTCTTCTGCCCTCCCTGCATAAGGAAAGAAAGCAAAAGGAAAAAAACCCAGATAAACAGGGCCATTCCCCAGCAGGCCTTTATCTTTTTGGAAGCAAATGCTGCTCCACAATCAAACTAACTTGTGAGTTAGTCCTTGGAGTGGATGCCTTGTGCAGAGCTTCCTTGGGAGCAGCTCTTATGTCCCATGCCAGTGGAACACCTTTGATGCTGAGATGGCAACTGAAGGTGGTCAATGTCCCTCTTCTCTCCCTTGTCATTGAAGGCAGTGTAAGAACAGCGTCTTCTTGGTCCTTTCTAAGAGGAAAGGCCCCATGTCATTAGTGGAAAAAGACCTCCCCTCAGGGGAGGAAAAATCATTATCTCAGTGACACCAGTCTTTTTTCACAGGAAGGGCAGTGGATGCCCTGGAATCTATTCGGCTGAAGGACCACCAGCACCTCTACCAAAAAATTCTAACTCTGCAGGAAGCTTTCCAGAATGAGCAGGAGTCCACACAGCGTGATCTTCAGCTCCTCAGAACAGACCTGAAGAATGAACTAGGTGAGCAGGGCCATTCGCCAGCAGGCCTTCATCTCTCTAGAGGCAAAAGCTGCTTTACAGGCAAACTGTCCTGTGTGCTTGTCCTCCACAGCTCCTCAAAGAGGATGGAGAATGACAACCCTTATGTGGGGAATTAACGCAGTATTTGTGCTCGCTGCAACGAGCTCTGGCGTGCCCCAGGTCAGAGACAGTCCAACTGCATTACTTCTGCGTGTCGCTGAAGCGACTTCGGCATCAGGAAGGAGCTGCTGGCTGAGCTCGCTGGCTTCTTTGCAGAGGGAACACGGCAGGAGCCGATGGTATCAGCTCACGTTAGCTGATACCATTAGGAAGAGAGAGGCTGTTCTGGTCTGGCTCCTAACAGGTTTATTGTTAGAAGTTTTGCAACCTGAACAAGCTCAGAAGGGCTGGAATGCGATGGGACCCGCCCCGAGGCTTGTCCTCAGTTTTATTGGCAATTTGAAAACCGCGGTGAAAGGGGAAAACAACCAATGAGTTACAAGCCAGGGGTCAGATACAATTTAACAAGAACCACTGGGGGAAACCGGGAGGCAGGAGTTATAACAGAGAACCAGTGAACAACCGAGTAACCGAGAATTTTCCCAAAGCAGGGGAAGTGGCTTGTACCTGGGCATTGCCCGGGGGGGGTGCAGCTTAGGCTTCTGAGCCGCCCATCGACCCACCCTCTGAGTCTGCCTCTTTGGGAAACTCGATCCAGGGGATGGGCTGGGATTGATTGGCATCACACTGCCCCCGCCCCACAGTGGGCTGGGTCACCACAACGGGGAATAGCTTTTTTGATCAAGAATACTCAAAAAACCTTAAGAAGAGACTCTCTGGCAGTGAATTTAAATCTGATCACTGGTCTCCCCCTCAAGAAGGTAATGAGAGTGTCCCAATTACACTGTTCTTTCTTTATAGGATTGAAAATACAGGCAAATACTACAAATGCCCTGGAATCCATGTGGAAGAAGGACCTCCATGAAGTGTCCCAACAAGTTCAAACTCTGCAGAAAGCTTTTCAAAACACCCAGGTGTACACGCAGCGTGACCTTCAGATGATCAGAACAGATCTGAAGGATGAACTAGGTGAGCAGGGCCATTCCCCAGCAGGCCTTCAACTCTCTGAAGGTCAATCCTGCTCTACAGGCAAACTGACCTGTTAGTTAATCCTTTGCCTTTTGTCAGAATCGGCAGAACTTCCTTGGGAGCAGCTCTTATGTCCCAGTCATGGGGAACACCTTTGATGCTGAGGTGGCAACTGGAGATGGTCAAGGTCCCTCTTCTCTCCCTTGTCTTAGAAAGGAGTGAAACAACAGCATCTTTTTGATACTTTTTAAGAGGAAAGCTCTGTGTCATTAGTGGGACAAGACCTCACCTCAAGGGAGAAAAAATCATTGTCCCAGTGACACCAGTCTTTTTTCACAGGAAAGACGGTGGAGGCAAATGTCACAGGGACTATAGCATACATCTGGCAGAAGGACCTCCTGCAGCTCTCCCAACAAATTCAAACTCTGAAAAAAACTTTCCAGAACATGAAGGTCTCCACACAGCGTGACCTTCAAATGATCAGAACAGACCTGGAGAACAAACTAGGTGAGCAGAACCATTTCCACAACAGGCCTTCATAGCTCTGTAGGCAAAGGCTGCTCTACAGGCAAATTGTCCTGTGAGCTTGTCCTCCACAGATCCTCAAGAGGGATGGGGAAAGACAGCTCTTACATGGGGAACAGTTTTTGTGCGGTGTGGCACCACCCCATCCTCATGTTGTCTCCCAGGGCCCACATGTGTCCTCTGGAGAGACAGAAATCATTCCTGCCCTCCATGCTGCCCAGGAGGCCTTAGTCAAGCCATTAGGAAGACCCACAGGCACTGGGAGAGCCCTAAGAAAAGCCTTGACATGGACTTTATATCAGAGCTTTTGGGCATCGTCATTATGGATCAGCGGTCTTTCCCTCAAGAAAACCATGACTTTGTCCCAGTGAAACTGTTCTTTCTTTGCAGGAAGGACAGTGGAGGCAAATACAAGCGCCTTAGAATCCAGGCTGGAGAAGGACCTCCATGAAGCCTCCCAACAAATGCAAACTCTGCAGAAAGCAATCCAAAACATGGAGGGGTCCACACAGCGTGACCTTCAGATGATCAGAACAGACCTGGAGCATGACCTAGGTAAGCAAGACCATTCCCCCCGAGGCCTTCATCTCTCTGAGGAAAAGAGCTGCTCTACAGGCAAACTGTCCTGTGAGCTCATTCTCCAGACCTCCTCAAAGTGGGTGGAGAAGGACAGTCCTTACACTGGGAAACAGCTTTTGTGCTCCGTGACACTTGAAACACCTTGTTGAAGTGTCCATGACAAGCCCCACCCCATGCTCCCCTGCTCAGCTTGGGGCCATCTCTGCGGGCAGTGCATGAGGGGGGGCAGGGGAGGGCACTGGCAGCACCCAGCACTCTCTGCCAGGGACCTTCCCCTGACCAGGCACAGGGCCCATGTCCGATCCCAGGGGCTACTGACCAAGGCTGAGGCCCAGTGAACATTCCTGAGACCACAGTGGGGTCCGAGGGGCAGGTGGGGGATGCCCCATCACACCTTCGTCCTGACAAAGAGCGTTGTTTGCCAGGGCCCGCAGATGGTGTCTGGAGAGATGGAGTGGGATCAGTGCTGCCCTCAGTGCTACCCAGCAGGCCTTGGTCAAGCCTTTAGGGAGGTCCACAGGGAGTGGGAGAGCCCTAAGGAAAGATGCTCTGGCAGTGAATTTAATTCAGAGCTTTTAGGCATTACGATTGCAGGTTGCTTGTCTCCCCCTCGAGATAGCAATGAGACTGTCCCAGTGAGCGGGTTCTTTCTTCACAGGAAGGACAGTGGAGGCAAATACAAGGACCATGGAATCCATGTGGCAGAAGGACCTTCTGCAGCTCTCCCAACAAATGCAAACTCTGCAGGAAGCAATCCAGAACATGGAGGTGTCCACACAGCGTGACCTTCAGATGATCAGAGCAGACCTGGAGAATGAACTAGGTAAGCTAGGCCATTCCCCAGCAGGCCTTCATCTCTCCAAAGGCAAAAGCTGCTTTACAGGCAAGCTCTCTTGTGAGCACATCCTCCACAGCTCCTCAAAGGGGATGGGGAAAGACAGCCCTTACATGGGTAATAGATTTGTCATTGTTATGAATAGGTGTGAGGGGTTTAGATAAATCCCTTCCTTTTCCCCAGGCCTCTGGCAGCAGGCAGTAGCTCCATAGGGATGGCCAGTGCCCCAAAACCCACTCTCGTCTGCAAGTACTTCAATAACGGCTGATTTGGTCTATTATAGAATTAATTATTTATTTAATAGAAACAAAACTAACAGACATAAGACCTAAAATAAACTATTTTTACACAGGAATAAGGACAAAAAGAGACAACTAGTATTACATGCAGGGTTAAAGGTACCATTAATTTTACAGCTAGCGAAGAAATATAATAACATAGGATCCAATGTTTCTTACCATCCAATTGTGATGGAGCGCACATCAAAATCCTTTCCCTCAATTCCCAGAAAAGTAACCATGGAACTGGTGTCCAGACTCCAGGAAGAAGTCTTGCACACTTTCAGGGTGTGTGTGTAGAAGGCTTCTGCCTCTGTGATAATCTGTATTACTTTTATAGCGTAAAGCAGGCCTTTAGGTCACCAGTGTTTGTTTTCCTTTATCTCTTCCCACATCTGCTCTCCATACCAAGATGTTGATTCTTGGTTAGGCTGGCAGACCCTTTGGTACCAGGAGATGATTCATGCTGGGCCTTGCCTGCCTGGGTTATCTCTCCTATCTGCACTGGCCACCTGTGGTGGGGAGAGGGGGACTATACCCTGCCACAGTCATCCATGCCACTGGAACACCTCCTTGCTAAAGTGTTTTCTGCAGGGGCTCAAGGTCCCTCTTACCTCACTTATCCTTGAAGAGAGTTTGAACTCTTAGTTCTCTCACTGTCTGATACTCATTAAGGTTTTGTTGTAGCTGCTAGATTTTGCTTAGCAGGCTGTAGCTCCCTGAGAGCTCAGTGGGGGGTTGCCTAGGGCAATGCGACTTGTCGCATCCCGCAACCTGTTTTTGATGGCCCCGCAACCTTGCTCTGGTCAGCTATCAGTGTTACAACCAGTGATGATAGAGGAGGTGAGAAAGGTCTCCCCATGAAGGTTGAGATGGCTTTAATCACATCTTGAGCTGGCAACCCTCAGAGGCAGAGAGACCGCGTGGTCTGGGCTCGGGGGGGTTTTGTCAGGGGCCCAGGGGCGGTCCCTGGGCGGGGTTGGGGTACAGGAACCAAGAGGGAGAGTCCGAGGGAGTGGCCACGGCTAAGGGCAGGGAATAGGGGGAGCACGTGAAATAGGAAAAGCAATGGATCACCACAAGGTTTCCCCTGGAACCCCTGTCCCTGTCTCTGTCCCTTTCCCCATTGCCCTTCTCCTCCTGCCCCACTCCTGACGCCACTTTAGGCGAGGCCGGGCTGTGCACACCCTGTGTGTCTGTGCCCATGATGAGCCCCGCCCTGTGCTCCCCTGCTCAGCTTGGGGCCATCTCTGCGGGCAGTGCATGAGGGGGGGCAGGGGAGGGCACTGGCAGCACCCAGCACTCTCTGCCAGGGACCTTCCCCTGACCAGGCACAGGGCCCATGTCCGATCCCAGGGGCTACTGACCAAGGCTGAGGCCCAGTGAACATTCCTGAGACCACAGTGGGGTCCGAGGGGCAGGTGGGGGATGCCCCATCACACCTTCGTCCTGACAAAGAGCGTTGTTTGCCAGGGCCCGCAGATGGTGTCTGGAGAGATGGAGTGGGGTCAGTGCTGCCCTCAGTGCTGCCCAGCAGGCCTTGGTCAAGCCTTTAGGGAGGTCCACAGGGAGTGGGAGAGCCCTAAGGAAAGATGCTCTGGCAGTGAATTTATTTCAGAGCTTTTAGGCATTGTGATTGCAGGTTGCTTGTCTCCCCCTCGAGATAGCAATGAGACTGTCCCAGTGAGCGGGTTCTTTCTTCACAGGAAGGACAGTGGAGGCAAATACAAGGACCATGGAATCCATGTGGCAGAAGGACCTTCTGCAGCTCTCCCAACAAATGCAAACTCTGCAGGAAGCAATCCAGAACATGGAGGTGTCCACACAGCGTGACCTTCAGATGATCAGAGCAGACCTGGAGAATGAACTAGGTAAGCTAGGCCATTCCCCAGCAGGCCTTCATCTCTCCAAAGGCAAAAGCTGCTTTACAGGCAAGCTCTCTTGTGAGCACATCCTCCACAGCTCCTCAAAGGGGATGGGGAAAGACAGCCCTTACATGGGTAATAGATTTGTCATTGTTATGAATAGGTGTGAGGGGTTTAGATAAATCCCTTCCTTTTCCCCAGGCCTCTGGCAGCAGGCAGTAGCTCCATAGGGATGGCCAGTGCCCCAAAACCCACTCTCGTCTGCAAGTTCTTCAATAATGGCTGATTTGGTCTATTATAGAATTAATTATTTATTTAATAGAAACAAAACTAACAGACATAAGACCTAAAATAAACTATTTTTACACAGGAATAAGGACAAAAAAGAGACAACTAGTATTACATGCAGGGTTAAAGGTACCATTAATTTTACAGCTAGCGAAGAAATATAATAACATAGGATCCAATGTTTCTTACCATCCAATTGTGATGGAGCGCACATCAAAATCCTTTCCCTCAATTCCCAGAAAAGTAACCATGGAACTGGTGTCCAGACTCCAGGAAGAAGTCTTGCACACTTTCAGGGTGTGTGTGTAGAAGGCTTCTGCCTCTGTGATAATCTGTATTACTTTTATACTGTTGTCTTGGTTTGAAAGACAGGTGTCTGCTAAGGAAGGCAGAAGCCTCCCTTGGATTGGCAGATGCAACCCCCTTCCCTCTGAGTTATTATAATTTTAAAATCAAGGGGGCTTTTAGGTAAAGATGTGGGAAATAGGTGTAACAGTTCTTTACTATATATATCTATATGTGTATAACCAGTCAAACAAACAACAATAACTCTGGCAGTAACAGCAATCAATCAAACACCCAGTGCCAGCCTTCTCGGCTGTCAGGCCCTTTCCCCTCGGGTGCAGTTCCGCTCGCAGCCGGCAGGGGCGCTGGCGGCTCCCGGTGAGCAGGGCAGGTGCGATGGTTCCCCCGCGGCTGCAGGGGGCGCTCCGGAGCGAGCTCGGGGAGCACGCGGCACTGGCGGCCTGGGATCCCGGGAAGGGATGGGACAAAGGCTTCACAAACCGCTGGGCAGCCGATCCCAGTGTCCGGCCGGACCCTCGGGAACAGCAGGCTGGAGCGGCAGGCGGGAGTGGCAGGGACGAGCACAAATCCCGGATGGCAGACGAGGTGTATCCAAACGGGGAACCCCCCAGAGGTCTGGGCAGGCAGGGTGAGCACAGCTACAACGTAGCGAAGGCTTGAAGCAATGGCGGGGCAGCGTGGCCACGGCCTGGCTCCAAGCAGGGCAGGGAAGGTGGGCTTGGGATCCCCGTGTTTCTCCAGCAGAAAGAAAAGCGGCCAAAGAAAAAGCAGCTTCCCGCTCTCCGAATGCAGAGACTGACTGCCCCCACACACTCAGATGAAAAGAGTAGTCAGATGCGCCCCACTCTGTAGCTAGCTCTTTTGTTTTTCTTAAGTACTCAGCCATTTGCTCCCCTGGCAACCGGGATGGGCAAAAATCCTTTAACAGAAGAAAAAAAGCCAGGAGAGCTCCTAAAACCACAACAAGTGTAAAGCAGGCCTTTAGGTTACCAGTATTTGTTTTCCTTTATCTTTTCCCACATCTGCTCTCCATACCAAGATGTTGATTCTTGGTTAGGCTGGCAGACCCTTTGGTACCAGGAGATGATTCATGCTGGGCCTTGCCTGCCTGGGTTATCTCTCCTATCTGCACTGGCCACCTGTGGTGGGGAGAGGGGGACTATACCCTGCCACAGTCATCCATGCCACTGGAACACCTCCTTGCTAAAGTGTTTTCTGCAGGGGCTCAAGGTCCCTCTTACCTCACTTATCCTTGAAGAGAGTTTGAACTCTTAGTTCTCTCACTGTCTGATACTCATTAAGGTTTTGTTGTAGCTGCTAGATTTTGCTTAGCAGGCTGTAGCTCCCTGAGAGCTCAGTGGGGGGTTGCCTAGGGCAATGCGACTTGTCGCATCCCGCAGCCTGTTTTTGATGGCCCCGCAACCTTGCTCTGGTCAGCTATCAGTGTTACAACCAGTGATGATAGAGGAGGTGAGAAAGGTCTCCCCATGAAGGCTGAGATGGCTTTAATCACATCTTGAGCTGGCAACCCTCAGAGGCAGAGAGACCGCGTGGTCTGGGCTCGGGGGGGTTTTGTCAGGGGCCCAGGGGAGGTCCCTGGGCGGGGTTGGGGTACAGGAACCAAGAGGGAGAGTCCGAGGGAGTGGCCACGGCTAAGGGCAGGGAATAGGGGGAGCATGTGAAATAGGAAAAGCAATGGATCACCACAAGGTTTCCCCTGGAACCCCTGTCCCTGTCTCTGTCCCTTTCCCCATTGCCCTTCTCCTCCTGCCCCACTCCTGACGCCACTTTAGGCGAGGCCGGGCTGTGCACACCCTGTGTGTCTGTGCCCATGATGAGCCCCGCCCTGTGCTCCCCTGCTCAGCTTGGGGCCATCTCTGCGGGCAGTGCATGAGGGGGGGCAGGGGAGGGCACTGGCAGCACCCAGCACTCTCTGCCAGGGACCTTCCCCTGACCAGGCACAGGGCCCATGTCCGATCCCAGGGGCTACTGACCAAGGCTGAGGCCCAGTGAACATTCCTGAGACCACAGTGGGGTCCGAGGGGCAGGTGGGGGATGCCCCATCACACCTTCGTCCTGACAAAGAGCGTTGTTTGCCAGGGCCCGCAGATGGTGTCTGGAGAGATGGAGTGGGGTCAGTGCTGCCCTCAGTGCTGCCCAGCAGGCCTTGGTCAAGCCTTTAGGGAGGTCCACAGGGAGTGGGAGAGCCCTAAGGAAAGATGCTCTGGCAGTGAATTTATTTCAGAGCTTTTAGGCATTGTGATTGCAGGTTGCTTGTCTCCCCCTCGAGATAGCAATGAGACTGTCCCAGTGAGCGGGTTCTTTCTTCACAGGAAGGACAGTGGAGGCAAATACAAGGACCATGGAATCCATGTGGCAGAAGGACCTTCTGCAGCTCTCCCAACAAATGCAAACTCTGCAGGAAGCAATCCAGAACATGGAGGTGTCCACACAGCGTGACCTTCAGATGATCAGAGCAGACCTGGAGAATGAACTAGGTAAGCTAGGCCATTCCCCAGCAGGCCTTCATCTCTCCAAAGGCAAAAGCTGCTTTACAGGCAAGCTCTCTTGTGAGCACATCCTCCACAGCTCCTCAAAGGGGATGGGGAAAGACAGTCCTTACATGGGTAATAGATTTGTCATCCATGCCACTGGAACACCTCCATGCTGAAGTGTTTTCTGCAGGGGCTCAAGGTCCCTCTTCTCTCCCTTGTCCTTAAAGAGAGTTTGAACTCTTAGTTCTCTCACTGTCTCACATTTGTTAAGGTTTCCCCTGGAACCCCTGTCCCTGTCTCTGTCCCTTTCCCCATTGCCCTTCTCCTCCTGCCCCACTCCTGGTGCCACATTGGGTGAGGCTGGGCTCTGCACACCCTGAGTGTCTGTGCCCATGATGAGCCTCTCCTGTACTCCCCTACTCAGCTTGGGGGCATCTCTGTGGGCAGCGCATGAGGTGGGGGCCAAGGGTGATACCTAGGACTGGCTACCTGAAAACAGAGGCTAGACAAGATTAAGAGAATGAAAGGGGGTATTTACAAAAGAGGGCCTTCAATAGGTACACCCTGGGAGTCAAAAAACCCTCTGAGGGGATACACCCAAGATAGGCTCTAGGTCATGGGTTTTTCACACTCTTAGAAGTTTGGTCTATTGCCTATCAGGGTTAATTCTCCAATTACAATTTCAAGTAATGATGTAATTACCCCAAGTTTGCTCCTCCTGTCCAGAGGCTTGGTTTACAGGTTTCAGGGCCTGAGACAACAAGGTGTCCTTGAGTCCAGGCCCAGAGAGGGTTTGTTATGTCTAACCCGAGTGTGAGAACAGTAGCTAACAGGCTATGGAGTTTTAGAGTTACAAACTAAAGCAGCACTGTTGCAACCGCTGGACTCTGCCTAGCAGGCTGCTGAGGCCTGAAAGCTCAGTGAGGGTTTCCTAGGGCCGTGCGATTAGTTACATCCCGGAGTCCATTTTGGACAGCCCCGCGATCTGGCTCCAGCAGCCAGCAGTGTTACAACGCAGTGGATGGTAAAGAAGGTAGAGAATGGTCTCTCATGAGGGTTTGAGATGACTTTAATCACATCTTGTCCCTTTGATGTTCAGAGGTAGAGAGACAGCATGCTCTGAGTGCGGGATGGTTTTGTCAGGGGCCCAGGGGCGGTCCCTGGGCAGGGTTGGGGTACAGAAGCAAATAAGGAGAAACCGAGGGAGTGGCCAAGGCTAGGGAGGGAACAAGGGGAACATCACAGAATCATGGGGTTAACAGGCCACCACACAGTACAGGATCTGAAAAATATGAAAGCTAAATCCTATGGCATCAAGGGAGGGCACCAGCCAGCACTCTCTGCCCAATGTCTGGGGACCTTCCCCTGGCCAGGCACAGGGCCCATGTCCGATCCCAGGGGCTACTGACCAAGGCTGAGGCCCAGTGAACATTCCTGAGACCACAGTGGGGTCCGAGGGGCAGGTGGGGGATGCCCCATCACACCTTCGTCCTGACAAAGAGCGTTGTTTGCCAGGGCCCGCAGATGGTGTCTGGAGAGATGGAGTGGGATCAGTGCTGCCCTCAGTGCTGCCCAGCAGGCCTTGGTCAAGCCTTTAGGGAGGTCCACAGGGAGTGGGAGAGCCCTAAGGAAAGATGCTCTGGCAGTGAATTTATTTTAGAGCTTTAAGTGTGGCTTTTGTCGAGAAGGACATAACAGCACACACTTGTTGTAATCCAAAGTCGAGAGAGATAGAAAGATTTTTTATTTTCTCTACTGCTATTCTTATATGTCTTCACAATTGCAGTGGCCTGTTGAGATTGGCTGCTTAGCAGATAATGACAAGGCTGTCTAACAAACAATGACCATTCAAGCATTAAAACAATCAGCTATACAAGCAAAGGTATAGTTGCTACATATTATCTGCCAAGTTCTTCCTTGTACACTCTTCATGTCCTAACAAGAACATCCTCTCCTTGTGTCCAGAACATCTACTCTCATTGATTATCTTCTTGGCTTTCTCTGTGGGTTTCATTGAAGCTGCAAAATTTCCACTCTAAAATTCTCATGGGTAAATTCTGACCAATTTCAGGCTCTGTGAGGCCCCCAGTCCATCTGTCAGCCTCATCATTTAGGCATTGTGATTGCAGGTTGCTGGTCTCCCCCTCGAGATAGCAATGAGACTGTCCTAGTGAGAGGGTTCTTTCTTCACAGGAAGGACGGTGGAGGCAAATACAAGGACCATGGAATCCATGTGGCAGAAGGACCTTCTGCAGCTCTCCCAACAAATGCAAACTCTGCAGGGAGCTTTCCAGAACATGCAGGTGTCCACACAGCTTGGTCTTCAGATTGCCGTAGCAGACCTGAAGAACAAACTAGGTGAGCAGGCCAATTCCCCAGCAGGCCTTCATCTCTCTGGAGGCAGAAGCTGCTCTACAAATGTCCTGTGAGCTAGTTCATTGCCTTTTCCAAGTGGGTGCATGGGGCAGAACTTCCTTGGGAGCAGTTCTTATGTCCCATGCCAGTGGAACACCTTTGATGCTGAGATGGCAACTGGAGGTGGTCAATGTCCATCATCTCTCCATCACATTTGGAGGAAGTGAAAGAACAGCGTCTTCTTCGTCCTTTCTAACAAGAAAGGTCCCATGTAATTACTAGTACTACACCTCACCTCAGGTGAGGTAAAACCATTGTCCCACTGACACCAGTCTTCTCTTACAGAAAGGACAGTGAAGGAAAATACCCCAAGGGTCTTGGAATCCCTGCGGCTGAAGGACCTCCAGCAGCTCTCCCAAGAAATCCAAGCTCTGGGAAAAGATACGCAGACCACTTTGGGGTCCCCAGAATATGACCTTCAGGTCCTCAGAACATATTTGGAGAAAGAATTAGGTGAGCAAGGCCTTTTCCAGCAGAACTTCATCTCTCTGAATGCAAAAGCTGCTCTACAGGCAAATTATCCTGTGAGCTTATTGTCCACTGCTCCTCAAAGGGGATGGAGAGGGACAGATTTTCTTGGCAAGTAGCTCTTGTGTCCCCACCTGCGGAGACACCTGAACACTGAGGTGGTGACTGCAGGTGGTCAAGGCCCCTCTTCATTACCTTGTCTTTGAAGGGAATGTGTAGTGTGGGCTCTCTATGACCCAATATGTAGTAAAGGAGTCCACCTGCATGTCCTGCTATTGTCTCTCTTTTGCTTTCCCCACTTCTCTTCCTCTTAACAAAGATTGTTGTCTCCCACAGCCCACAGCTGCTGTTTGGAGAGATGGAGGGGGGACAATCCCAACCCTCCATCCTGCCCATCAGGCCTTTGCCAAGCCCTCAGGAAAGCTCACAGTGCCTGTGCTCTTTCCCCAGCCCTCCAGCAGTCAGTCCATCCGAACCAGATCCGAGGAGCTGCGAGGGTCTTTGTTCTCCTCTGTCCAGAGCCCATGTGCCCCTGAGCCCTGGGAGTTGGACACTTCAGGGAGGGAAGGACCACAGGAGTGTGAGAGCCCCAGATGAAATGCAGGGGGTCAGGCCTTGGGCAAACCCTGCTCCCCTTCCCTTTGCCCAGGAGCTCCCGATCAGTTTGACAAGTGTCTCCAGGGGTAACTGGTGAAGGAAAGTCACCTTTGCTTCCTGGAAAATCCTTCTCTGTGAAAGCCCATCTCCTTTTTAGTCTAAGGTCTGGCCATTCCTCTGGCCTCTCCTTCCCATCTGAAAAGGAAAGAGAGGCTGAGCTCATCTCACAGCACCTTTTAGTCCTCCTCCGTCCTCAGAGGAAGCAAGGTGGAGCCATGTGCTCCATGTCTGGAAAACAAAACTATCACACAACCTGATTTACTGTTTTCTCTGGGAGTCTGGTGAAATGAGAGTAGGTAGAAGTGGTTAAGAGAACAGTGTGTGTGTGTGGTGGGGGAGTAGGGGAGCATGGAGGTGGCATGAGTGTCATGGAGGGGAGATAGTTGGGTGTCACATATAAGAGATTTCCTCAATCCCATTCTGTTTGATTGGACTGTCAGGGCCCCAGCAACACTAAGAGCCTTGTGCCTGACCATACTGTCAGTGTCGGCGTAGGGGAGAGTGAGAGTGGCATCGTTGTCACTGAGAGGAGAGAGTTGGCCAATTTTGTTTCATTGCCAGAGCAAGCCTTGACAAATCCACTTACTTCCTGCTTCTCTCCTTTCCTACAGACCTTCAAGAACTACGGTCCTACAGAGGTAAGCATAGGTGAGATGAGGAAGTGAGTACTCAAGAGCCTGAGTGCAGCTCTGGAAAACACATCCAACCCCCTCAGAGAGCTGTTTGGAGAAGAACACACTCAGGGAAGGGTGGTTTGATGACTTTTTTCACTGCCATGTGCTGCCCAAGGCCTTGCCTGTGTTTGTCAGGAGCCCTCTCAGCTGTGGGGAGCAGGCACAGCCGGCTTGCAGTGGCCACTGCAGACCTGGCTCCCACTCCTGCTTTGGCCTTTTGGGGCTCTCAGGAAAAGTGTCTGGACCTGATCTTGCTCCACAGCAGGAGCAGCTCCTTCTCTTTTCAATCTGAGCTGAGCTAGAGGAGCTCAGTTCATGATATTGCACCTTGCTTGAGTCCTGTCAGGAGTTCATCCCATCCTCTGATGAGCATGGAAAGCTGAGGCAAGAAACATTCCCTTATCCTTGTGGCAGTGGATCACTCCTCCACTCTAATCCATGTGCAAGCAATATCCCACACTGGTGCTCTCCTGTTACTGAGGAAAAAGTACTTAAATCTTGAAAATCCCCTTCAGACTTTGCCAAGGAGTTAATCCAAACCTAATTCCAGCTCCTGGCACCCAAACTAATTCCAGCTGCTGTCAACTCCTGGTCCTTTTCCTCAGGCCATTCCCAGACACCCCCGCCCCCAGCAATGCAGAGATGGAGGGAGAGGGGGTTCAGCCCCACAGCCGCCTCCTTGGAGCTGCCTGCTGCAGTCCCAGCAGCACTGGAGCAGTGCCTGGCATTTGGTGCCTGCAGGCTGCCACTCTCTCTGGCAGCAGCCCAAGGAAGGGACATGGTGGGAGGGGAGGGAGAAGCTCAATGTGCCCTGAGGCTGCTGAGTGCTCCTGAGTGTGGAGGGGGGAAGGACAAATGGGAGGGGGCTGAGGGCACAGAAGGGAAAGGCTCAGAAAAGCAGAGCTTGTGTTTTCTGCTCCTCATGGCCTGACCTGACCATTGCAGGGGATGTCACCCTGGATGCTGACACGGCTCATCCCAGATTGGAAATCTCTGCAGATGGGAAGAGTCTGAAAGATACAGGTGTCATCACATTCTTGCTCAGCAATGAGAAGAGATTTGATTCCCATCTGTTTGTGCTGGCAAAGGAAGGATACACATCTGGGAAACACTACTGGGAAGTGTCTGTTGGGACAAGAAGAATCTGGGCCTTGGGTATTGCCCGGGAATCTGTGACTCGCAAAGGGACTTTGACTCTGTGCCCTGAGAATGGCTTCTGGGTTATCGCGTGTGCAGATGGGCAAGATTATTGGGCCTACACGAATCCTTGGACCCGTCTGATCGTGACTGGCAATTTGTCAAAGATTGGGATCTTCTTGGACATCCCAGCCAAGCAGGTTTCTTTTTATGATGTCTGTAATGCAAGAGCTTTGTACACTTTCAGCATTGCTGATGGCAGCAGCCAGGAAGGCAAATTCATTCCCTTCTTCTCCACAGGCCTTGCTGCTGCTGAGCCTGACACTGAGCCTCTGGTAATAGTGCAGTTTTCTGATGATGATGAGTAGTTTACTCTGCATGTCAAAGGTCAATACTGTGATAGAATCACATTGTAATGAGGCAGCTGCCAAATTTGCATCTTCTGAACAAAAGTATTGAAGGAGAGGGAAAATCTATCATAGTGGTCAGCTTTCTACATTATGCATCAGAATGAAAAGTTTTTTGAGGGAAATTTTATGTTGTCAAGGGAAATTTTCTTTCATAGTAGTATGAAAAAAGCAGTTCTGTGGATTATGAGTTTTCCTGAAAAAATTACTGTCTTGGGATGGTTTTTTTTATCCCATACCATTTTTGGTTTGTTTGTTTGTTTTGTGTCCAGGGTGGTTGCTGTCTCCCCCTCCTCCTACCCCCTCCATCTCCCTGACTCCCAGGAGTATTGAAATGAGTGAGAGCTAGACCGGGGTTTCCAGAGAGAGTTGGGGGGGGAGGTGAGGGGCAGCTCCTTCCTTCCGGGTGGGCTTTTTGGCTGGCCTCGTAGCTTTGTGGGTTTTGCCTTTTTCATTTTTTTTTTCTTTTCCTTCGGCACTGTTGCTGTGCTTGCTGGCTTGCTTCTCTGCTTCTCTGCTTCTCTGCTTCTCTGCTTCTCTGCTTCTCTGCTTCTCTGCTTCTCTGCTTCTCTGCTGTTGGGGAGCCCAGAGCCAGTGCATGTTGTGCCAGGACCCAGGAACACCCTGTTCCCTGCTGGGGTCGCCTCCTCTGCACAATCCGGACCCAGGGACCGCCAGCTATCGCTGGTAAGCTACCCCGAGGAGCAATTCCCCGCTCAGCCCTGCTGTTCCCTGCTGCTGCTTCAGGGCGTCTTGCTGCACTGTAACCAGATGCCCCGTGCCTGCTGGGACATCCCACAACTTCTGCTACAGCTATGGAGTTTCTGATACCTTGCATTTGATACTCTGGGATCTGCTTGTCCCTGCCATCCCAGCTTGCTGCTTCTGAGGTCCCAGCTACATCTCATTTCGCTATCTGGAGAGGTACTGGGACCAACTGCCCCGGGGGGTTTGTAAAGGAAGCCCCTTTTCCATCCCGTCCGACGGCGGCAGCCATTACCCACATACAGAGAGGAGACTGAGCTCGCTCCGGAGCGCCCCCTGCAGCCGCGGGGGAACCATCGCACCCGCCCTGCCCGGCCGGGAGCCACCAGCGCCCCTGCCGGCCGTGACCGGAACTGCACCGGGGGGAAAGTGCCTGCAGCTGGGAGAAGGCTGCTACTGGGACTCTGGTTCTGTTTGTCGTTGCTGCAGTTGTTGTTGTTTGTTTGCCTTGTTATCCATATACATACCGGTAAAGAACTGTTATTCCCTTTCCCATATCTTTGCCTGAAAGCCCTTTAACTTCAAAGTTATGATAATTTGGACGGGAGGGAATCATATTTTACATTCCAAGGGAGATTCCTGCCTTCCTTGGCAGATGCCTGTCTTTCAAACTAAGGCAATTACTCTCCTTTTCCTGATACTCTGTGATTTTTCATTTTGCTGAGGAGGGATACCAATAAACATCTTGTTGGGCACCTACAACCAGGCAAGGTCACCCCACCACACATCTCCACATAGCTTTGTAATATCTCCAAGGACAGAGACTCCACAGCCTCTCTGGGGAACTCGTACCTGGGCTTGGTCCTCCACAAAGTAATAACGTGTTTCCTGTTGTTCCTCAGGAACCTACTGTGTTTCAGTTTTTCCCATTGCCTTGTGTTCTGTCAGTGGCACCTCTGGGAAGAGCCTATTTCAGGGCTTGAGACACATTGCTGAGATCTCCCCAAGCCTTCTCCTCTCTGGGCTTAAGAGTCCCCTCTCTCTCAGTCTTTCCTCCTGGCAGAAATGCTCTAATCCCTTAATCATCTCTGTGGGTCTTCCCTGGGCTCTCTCCAATAGTTCCATGTCTCTCTTGTACTGGGGAACCCAGAACAGCAGCTGTGGCCTCTCCAGTGCTGAGAAGGGAAAGATCCCCTGTCTCAACTCGCTGCCTCATTCTTCCTAATACTGCCTGGGATATCAATATCCCATTGCAGGAAGAGCTTATTCCTCAACTTGGAGCCCACCATAGCCCTAAGACCCTTTTCTTGCCCAGATGTTTTGCAGCTGGGTGTCCCCCACAATGTGCTGGTACCCAGCCTTGTTCCTCCCCTTGTACAGGAATCTGCACTTCTCCTTGTTGAACTTGAAATGGTTCCTGTCAGCCCTTTTTTCTCCAGCCTGTTCAGGTCCACCTGGATGACAGCAGAATCCCTCAGTGTATGAGCCATCTCTTCCATTCTTGGATCATCATCCAAGATGCTGAGGGGACTCTCCACCCCTTACTCACAATCACTAATGGAGATGTTAAAAAGGCCAGAACACGAGTATTGACCCCTGGACCACAGTGCTGATTACTGGCCTCTGCCTGGGCTACCCTGTGCCCTGTTGTCTGCTGGAGCCTTGGACTCCCATGGGGCTGATGTTCAAGGCCATTGGATCCACCCAGTCCAAATCTGGTTGTCTCTCTTGTCCACCTGGTTGGAGACAGGGTCCCTCTAGTCCTGATCATGGGACTCTCCACTTTCTTCTTGTAAAAATTAGTTTAGAATGCCCTTCCATAAGATTATGTGGGAAAAAGACTGGGGGTAGATTTACATTTTAATAAACAGAGGTTATGTTTGGTGTGCCTGACTCCCCTACATGCTAAGGAGACTAACAGAGGGAGGGGAATAGAGACCCCACTGCCAGGCTCTGCCAAAGCCCTTGCAGAGGAGGGAATTTGGTGATTATTTGAAACTGATCAGCTGCACAGCAGCTGAAAACCAAGGGAGATACAGGAGGATGTCTTGCTGTTGAACCAGCAGCCATTGGGAAATCCTTCTCCTTGGACTGATCATGTCCCCATCCCAAGGTTATCTTACGTACTGAGATACTCACCCCCAAGGTACGACCACCACTCACTGAGTAATATGTATGACTAAAGTCACTCAAGCTCCACCTAAATGTAAAGAAAGAATACAAAAGTGAGTTAAGAATGGGGAGAAGTTGGGATTAACTCCTTTGTAACTTCTGGGATCAGTGGATGGCTGAACCTGTCTTCTCCCCCTGTAGGGATGCTGATTGGGTAAGAACTGTACTCTGTGCATGTGGAATGATTATTTCAAGCTAGTTTTTATTGGGGATTAGAGCTTGATAGTATTTCGCTTTGAATATATTTTTTTGTTCATATACTATCACTGGCAATTCTCAAAATTTAACCTGTCAAAGTTTTATTCATAAAGAGTGTGTACTAGTGTGAAAGCACACCAGTGGGAGATCCCAAGTTGGAATTACAATTAAATGGAAAATTAAGATATAGGTAATAATACAGAAACACTGTCTTAAACGGACAGAGTCAGGATACAACCTGATACCCTGTTGGTCAGGGTGGTGGTAGCAGTCCGATAAGATGGTGGCAGCAGTCCGATAAGATGGTGGCTGCAGTCCTGAAGTGGTGGATGTGGTTCTGTTGAAGCAGTGATCCTGTAGAAGGGTCTGGTCTTCCTCTGGTGGCTATGTAGCTCTTCTCTGGGAATTTAGTAGGTAAGGGCTGCCTGTGGTGTTCCAAACCTCAGATTATATCCAGGTAGGAATGACTATTCCAAATCAGCAGAAATGATTCTGTGCTTCCATCCACCACAGATCTTACCTTCTTCATGGCTAGGAAATCACTCAAGTTCCCAGTGATGTTTGAATTCAGCCAGAAAGTTTGGTCAGATGATCTGTGGCTTTCTTGTCCCACTGCAGCATTGTTGCTCAGACCCAGAGCTGCTTGGCAGCTACCCCCATATAGGCCTGATCCTTTCCTTTTCCTCAATTTTCTTTTCTTTTTCCTTCTATTGCACCTCACAGCTTTTTCCCATTGACCATCTGTCCCAGCGTGGGTTGGGTTCTCCTCCCCGGGAATAAGCTAGCCAGCTGTTAGAAACCTTAATTGCTCCATTGTTAGTTTTTGTTAATGTTATAAATAAAGTATGTAATTCGTGCTATTATGTATAAAACTGAAATGTAATCAGACCATGCAGAGACAGAATTTCAAAATCTCTCCACCAGCCTGGCTGAGAGAAAAATTTCACACCACCAAAAGAAGTTCTCTCACAGATGTAATCAATAAGTGAGGATTCCACCTAGGTGGGGTTGGATCTTATCACCGGGACATTTGCACCATGACGACTTGATCACCACCTTCTGATATCTACATCTCATCTGATAAGGAATCAGACATTCCAGGAACTAAAAATAACTGTTCCAGGAACCAGAGATGGCCCATCCATCACCAGAGATGGCCCACTCATCACTCAGGATGGACAGTCCATCAGACCCAGGAAAGGCTTTGTGCAGCCCAATTCCGGGACAAGAAAACTTCATGAATATGCTAAAATTACGAGAAGAATAGAATTAAGTCAGACTCTGCCCAAAAACTGTATAAAAAGGGACCAGCCGAAGCAGCAGCCGTGAACTTGGGAGCTCTGATGCGATACAGATCAGATCTATGCATGTTCACCCAGCTCTGACCCCGGGCTCGGTGCTGCTTTTCTCGATCGTGGCTTTTGAGATTGATATTTCGGTCACATAATACATGTTATTTCTTTATAAATTTTGATTGGGCAATCTCGTTTATCTCATTAATAAACCTGCTTAGCAGGAAATTGGCTACAGTTGTTTCTTTCAGCTTCTTTTTCTGCTCTGCCGTCGGGAAGCCCAGAGCCAGTGTGTGCCCGCCAGGACCTGGGGCCACGCTCCTCCGCATGGCACCGACTCAGGGACTTGCCAGAGCTGGTGAGAAATCCCAGGGAGTCTCTCTCCGCCGTGTTTGGGAGTCGGGCTGCTGCTGCTGCCCAAGCCCCGCCGTGCCTGTGCTGCTGCTCTGGGGTTGTTTGCTACGCTGTAGCTGTTTCACCCCTGCCTGCTGGGAGGTCCCGCGGTCCAGCTGCAGCTGCAGAGTTTCTGCTGCCTCTTGCTTGCTGGTCCTGGGAGAGCCCGCCCTGCCATTCCAGCTTGCTGCCCCTGAGGTTTCCTACTACAGCTCCTTTTGCTATCCAGAGGGGGCACAGGGATCGGCTTCCCCATGGGGTTCGTAAAGGAAGTTCCTTCTCCATCTCTTCCTGCCGGCTGTGCCCGCCATCGTCCACACGGAGAGAGACGGACCCGCGCCACAGCGCCCCCTGCAGCCGCGGGGGAACCATCGCACCCGCCCTGCCCGGCCGGGAGCCACCAGCGCCCCTGCCGGCTGTGACCGGAACTGCACCGGGGGGAAAGTGCCTGCGGCCGGGACAAGGCTGTCACTGGGTTTTGGGGGGGTGGGGGGTAAGATTCCACAATTTCAGTATCTAGCATTTATTCAATTTTTTTTTAATAAACAAGGGTCTTTTTTTCACTTTCACCCTCTGGTATCCATTTCTCTCATTGGCAGAAGAAAAGGGAGTTATTGAAGCCCTTTCTCCTTAGAGGAAACACTCATTCCAGGGTGTTTTTTCCTGAAATTTGTCAAAACTGAGACACACAGCAACAGCTTAAGGCCAAAACCAAAGTCATAGACGGTTTTCCACTCTTCATGTCTAGAGTTGACCAAGAAATGTCCCATGGTGGGAGGCCCCTTTCCTTCAGTCACTGCAATGACCAATGGCAAACTGACCCTTCGCTGAGGCTTTCCCCAGGAGAAGCCGCATTTGTTCCCCCACAGGGCAGCCTGTTCTTTCTGGAGCCAATGGGCACAGGGGCAATGGCAGCCCTTGAGGGAAGTGGGATTGCCTGTGGAGCTGCCTGACACATAATGGACCTCAGTCACTGTGAAATTTTAAATGTTCCCCGAATTGTCAGTTAATGCAATGAAATTTTAACAAACTATTGAGAGTGACCTTTTACTATCACTTCCTCTTTAGGCTTGTGCATGGTTTTCCACCTCACTGACTGTTAGAGTTTCATTGACACAATTTTTTCATGTGGGTTGTAGTGAATGAAAAGACTGGATTTTAAAGCATTAGGAGATGAATTGGAAGGACCACCTAGAGAAAGAAATAAAAAACTCAGTTAAACCAAAGAAGAATGAGAAAACGCAGGAGAAACTGCAGTGGGCTTCTCACCCCCAAAACATTTTCCAAAATATTATGGCAGACCGAGACATAACAGCAGAAATGCAGAACACTGTGTATATGTTCCCGCACAGATGCATGCCTGGAGCTCTGCTGTTGAGGAACACATCTGGTGCAGGAGCTGGGTTTGCAGCTGCAGTTCCAGAGGCAGACGGACATGCAGGTTGAGATGCAGGCTGAGCTCTGTCTGGGAGCCTGGAGAGACCAGAAGCTGTGCACTGCCAACCTTTGTAACAAAGGACAGAAACCCAGTGACCGCAGCAAGGTGGACGGACACTGAGAGACAAAGCAGGGGCCCTGAGCTGCCAAACCTGATGGATAACAAAGGAGAGCAAGGCCTGTGATGCCAGAGAGGTGGATGGACATGGACACACTCAGCAGAAGAAAAAGACTTGGGAGGAAAGGAGAGACTTTTGGGCTGGAATTATGAGGGGGAAGAGGTAGCAAATATGAGAGGACAAAATGGTAGGATATGTGAGGTAAAAAATGGGAAACAAGAGGGGACAAAAGAGTGGGAAATGTGAGAAAAAAATGGTAGGAAAAGTCAGGGGAAAGAAGAAGGGAGAAAAGGGCAGAAAACTTGAAGGGGAAAACCAGCAGGGAAAATGAGGGAAAAGGGATGGAAATGAGAGGAAAAATGGGTATGAAACAGAAGGAGAGAAAAGGTGGAAAACGTGAGGGGACAGAAGAGTGAGAAGTGTAAGAGGAAAAATGGCGGAAAACGTGAGGGGAGAAAAGGGTGGAAAGTGAGAGGAAAAAAGGTTTGCAAAAGAAAGGGTGGGAAACACCAGGGGAAATAGGAAAAGTGCAGGAAAAACGATGTGAGCCCAAGGGGTACTTTACTAAGATGCACCAGCTCAAGCTGTTTCTGTGTTATTGCACCACAAATCAGTGGCTTTGTGGAATGAGACATCTGAGACTCTGCCATGGGAAACCTGGGGTTGAAGCGGTGAGGAAACCTGGTGTGACTGTGTGAGTGGGGGGTGTGGGGACTCAAGTGGGGACCTGTCAGGTCACTGGAGCCACCAGCAAACCAGCAATGAAATAAGAAACAAGCAGTTACAGCAGCAACATGAAGGGCAGAGTGTATAAGAGAGACACGATTCACACACAAGTGCTCACCACGTGCAACCTGGTGCTTCCATGACCACTCACTCTACCTCTGCCCTGAGTGGAAAGGATCCATCCCCCCCAGCCCCTGAACATGGTGTGAGGTGGTCTAGAATAACCCCGGGGTCGCATCCAGTCCCCTCCTGGCTCCTGCCAAATGAACCCTGTCCCGGCCAGAACCAGGACATTCCCCCAGTGCTGTGCAGGCAAGAGCGCACTGCGGGGAGGCTGCCCAGCTGGCCCAGGGAAGCAGAGGCTGGCCCCAGGCGCTGCTGGAGCACAAGGAGCAGAGGGCAGCCCCTGCCTTCCTTGCTGCCCACCAGCTTTGCCTGGGGCCTTTGTGCCAGGCCTGCCAGGGCCCCCAGGGGCAGGATCCCCCCTGAAAGCTCTGCCTGAGGGCACAGGAAGTCTGGAGGGACGGTGCAAGTGTGTTTCAGGAGCTGAGCCATGCCACTGCTGCTGGAGCAGGTGTCTGGAGTTGGACCAGGTGATCTCTTAGGGTCATTTCCAATCTCAACTACTCTGTGTTTCTGTGATTCTGCACAGGGCATGAGACATCTGAAACCACAATTTTCAGAATCTCCAAAGTCAGATGGAACTGTATCTGTTCCCAATTCCTTTGTGTATTTAATTTTCATTTCCTCTGTTCCTTTGCAGACATGGTGATAGAAAGTGCATAAGAAATGAGTGGTGTGATACAGAGGTACTGAATCCTTCTTGGAAGGTTATTGATCACCAAGCAGAATGGAAGTCAGGAAGCAAAGTGTTTGGAAAAATCCTTTTAGTGTAAAGTAACACTTTACTCCATAATTCTGGTTGTGATTGAAGAAGGAATGGAGCTGGAATTTAAATGTCCTCCAGAGAAGCCATTAAGGGAATTGTGTGTCCTACTTCTGTCCAGCCTTCTTCACATTTGTCCTGAGCTTGACCTCCTACCCTGCCTGCATTCCCTGGGCTCTCTATGTTGGGAAGTGCTCATGCTGCCAAAAGACTCAGATAATTTTTAGGGCATTTCTATCTCCTGTGATTTGGTGTGTGATCCTCCTGTGCCATGGCAGATACATGGACTGTGTGATTTCAGCAAACGAAGGAAACAGCAGCCGAAGTGCCCCCCAAAGCAGAGCAGCTGAATTACCCAGTGAGCTCTACACCTAATCTCAGGTAAGAGTCCTGGGAAGCTTGGATTGTAAGTGTTTTACCAATTTGTGTGTGTGAAGAATCTGGGATGTACAGCAATTGCTAATTTCAAGTCCCAATTTTGCTGTATTTATATCCAGAAATTGTTGTTCTAGTCCTTTATATAGAAAAATCTCAACTATTCATATGTTCCCTTGGCATAAAACAAGGAAGAAAGAAGAAAAGAAGAAGGAACAATATTTAGGCTTAAAGGGCAGAAGAAATGTGAGCAGGTCCTTGCTGAACATTATGCTGGTTTGCTCTGTTCCTGTGGGCAAGGACTCAACAAAGGCCTGTGGCAGGGCATAACGCCCTCTCCCCACCACAGATGACTGGTGGATATAGAAGAGATAACCAGGCAGGTGGGTGAAAAGCCCAGAGGGGTCATCTCTGGTGCCAAAAGGGCTCAGGCCCCCACCTAAGAATAAACATCTTAGTCAAAGCAGATGGGGGAAGAGATAAAAGAAAAATAAGTATCTCTGACTGAGAGATACTGTTTTACAAAGACTATAAAAGCACACAGATTATCACAGAGGCAGAAGTCTCCTACACACACCCTGAGAAGCATGTGAAACTTCTTGCCGAAGTCTGGACGCAGGTTCCGTGGTTACTTTCCTGGGAATTGAGGGAAAGGATTTTGATGTGCGCTCCATCACAACTGGATGGTAAGAAACACTGGATCCTAAGTGATATTATTTCTTTTCCAGCTGTAAAATTAATGGTACCTTTTAACCCCGTGTGTATAATACTAGTATTCCCTTTTGTGTTATTCCTGTGTAGTAATAGTCTGTTTTAAGTCTTATGTATGTTAGTTTTGTGTCTATTAAATAAATAATTCATTCTATAATAAACTGAATCAGCCATTATTAATGAACTTGTGAATGAGAGCGGGTCTTGAGTTGGTGGCCACCTCAATAAACCTACTGCCTGCTGCCAGAGGCCTGGGCAAAAGGCAGAGATTTAAACCCCCACATCCATTCATAACAGGGCCTCATAGCAATAAAACTTTGTGAGCCCAAGTCAGGTGTCCATGTCTGTATCACCCTCGCAGGGTGAGCGATACATTCAGATGCTCCATTTCTCCTCAGGTGGATTTGCTGTCTGGGAGGTTCAGCAGCAGCGTTCTGGAAGGAAAACAGCCAGTCTGACCACAGCTCCAAAGAGGGGACACAGGGAATGAGCATTCCCAGCTGCAGGCACTCCTGGTCTCTGGGTTCAGAATTGGAAACTCAATCCCAGGATGGGTTTTCCATCTCAGCAGAGCTCTGCCCCCTCCATTGTGTGCCAGGAATTTGGAGGCTGCTGCTGTTCTTTCAAAAGGTGTTGATGTGGATGAAGTCCTCCAGGACAGAGGAGGGACCTTGAGCTTCCCCAGGTGTTTTTCACAGAGACAGTCCATGGGTGGGGGTCACTGGATCCATGGCCAGGCACGGATCATGTTTGGCCATGGCCAAACACCTCTAACACTGCTCAGACAGGGACTCAAGGCCCAAGCTTGAGCTTAAATGGAGCTTCTGGAATCTAAATGGAGCTTCTAAAGCTAAAATGGGTTTTCAGGCTATGTGGACAGGGCTCCAACCTAAGAATATTACTCTCTGCTTAGCTGTTAACCAGCCCTCAGTCCTGCTGGATCATAAGTCACAGTTTCTAGGGAAAATATTTTGAGAGCCAGCACAGCCCAGGCTCGTGCTTTAGCTGAATTTTCCCAATCACTTCTGCTCCCTTATTATGGGAACTATCAAAATCTGGAATCTGGCCAGAGCCAGTGCAACACAACATGCAAATACCTGTACTTTGATTCCGTTACATGACAGAGAACATTAAATATTTCACATTTTTCTAGCAAAAATCCTTCTATGAATTTCATAGTATGTTTAAGAAAAAGATATAAAAGAAGCCCTTTTATTTTGGCAGCAATTTGTGACTTAGATATTGTACTGATACGTGGAAAAGACTCCACTACTGAAAGAAGTTGTAAAGTAGGTACGTTTATTCCAGTGCTGGGGCAGATGTGGATTGCTCCACCAAATGTATGCGTGCCCACAATACCATTTGGCTTGGTATATATCGAGTTACAAGCTGCATATTCATTAAGTTTCCCAATGCGCCTATACATATTCATTTCCTAGTCCCACCTAGCCCTGCTTCATATTGTAATGAGCCCAAAGTCATTTCCATATGGCTTGTGCTTGCACAGTGCCTCGTGCAGGGGTCTCTGGGATGAAGTAGGGAGTCTTCCTCAGATGAAGTAAGGAGTCTTCATCAATTTGAACTTTTCACCTTGCTTCCTTGCAAGTCCTCAGGACCTTCCTGAGTCCCTGGCCCAAGTCAAACCCCAAGGCTGGTTTGAACTGGTTCCTAGGTCCAAAGCAGGATCTTTTGGTCACGGCTGCTTCTCCTTATCAATAGTCTTGTATCCTCCCTTTTCCTACTTCGCAAATGTAATTAATATTAGGCAAGCTATATGCATTGTTTTAGGAAGCAGCCCTTTTAGTAATTCACTTAACCCTTGTTTCCCCAGCTCAGTAGTAGTTTGAAATCAAACCAGTGAGAGACTCAAAATCAGAACTACAATTTAATAGGAAAATTAAAAATAAATGCAATAGTACAGAAACACTGACAGAGTCAGGATACAACCTGACACCCTGTCGGTCAGGGTGGCGGTAGCAGTCCAATAAAATGGTGGCTGCAGTCCTCCTGAAGTGATAGATGTGGTTCTGTTGAAGCACTGATCCTGTAGAAAGGTCTGGTCTTCCTCTGAAGGTCCAGTGGTGGTTATGTAGCTCTTGTCCTCTGGAAACCCAGTAGGTAAGGGCTCGGTGTGGTGTTCCAAACCTCAGATTATATCCAGGTAGGAATACTTGGTTCCTTCCCCTGGGCAAAGCATCTCACAATGGGGTGATGTAATTTTATGAATCATGCAGTGAGACTTGATGGCTCCATCTTCCAGAGGGAGTTATCAGGGATGCGTCATGGAAGAGAGAAAGAACACTGCCCCACCTGGTTTTAACAGATGGTGATAGAATACATACTTTTGGTTACATCTTACATTGTAACCTAAGACAGATATAAAGTCCAGTTTTAGATACTGAACTGACTCATATCCAGCACAATGCTACCAAAAAGTACTGGTAAAAATGGCTACAACAAGGGGAATGGGCAGTCAGTGTGTTCAACAGAAACATGCCTGAAGGGAGAGTCCCAGAGAATTCCAGAGACTTCAGTGGCACGAAGTCTGCTGGGAGATCAGGAACCAGGAGTGAGGCCCAGGGATCAATCCTGCCCCAGTCCTGGTCAACTTCTTCCTGCCTGACCCCAGTGATGGGGCAGAGAGCACCCTCAGCAAGTCTGCTGATGGCACCCAGCTGGGAGGGGTGGCTGAACCACCCTGGCCATGGATGGTCCTGCTGCCACCCAGAGGGACCCAGACAGGCTGGAGAAATGGACTGACAGGAACCTCTTGGGGTTCAGTGAGGAGAACTGCAAAGTGCTGAGAGAGAGACAAGCCCGGGCAGCAGCACAGGCTGGGGGACACCCAGCAGAGCAGTTGGACAGTGGGAGACATCAGGGTCCTGGTGGACACCAAGTGAAACCTGGGAGAGCAATTTGTCCTTGCCCCAAAGAGGGATCATGGTCTCTAAGGCTGCATTAGGAGGAACGGTGCCAGCAGGTCAAGGGAAGGATCCTTCCACTCTCCTCAGCACTGGAGAGGCCACAGCTGCTGTTCTGGGCTCCCCAGTACAAAAAGAGATAGGGAACTACTGGAGAGAGTCCAGGGAAGGCCCACACAGATGATTAAGGGATTGGAGCATTTCTGTCAGGAGGAAAGGCTGAGAGAGCGGGGACTGTTCAGCCTGGAGAGGAGAAGGCTTGGGAACATCTCAGGAATGTGTCTCAACACCTGAAAGAGGCTCTTCCCAGAGATGCCATAGACAGAATATGAGAGAATGTGAAAAATTGAAACACGGGATGTTCCTGAGGAACAACAGGGAACACTTTATTACTTTGAGAGGGACCAAGCCCAGGTGCAATTTCCCCAGAGAGGCTGTGGAGTCTCTGTCCTTGGAGATATTCCAAAGCCATGTGGAGATGTGTGGTGGGGTGACCTTGCCTGGTTGTAGGTGCCCAACAAAATGGTATCCCTCCTGAACAAAATGAGAAATCACAGACAATTAGGAAAAAATACAGTATTTTTTCAGGAAAACTCAGGAAATTATACCATGAAGGAACATTTTTTTCCGCAAGCATATAAAATTTCCCTCAAAATATTTTTCATTCTGATGCATAATGTAAATAATTTCAGAGCTGGCCACCGTAACAGATCTGTCCTCTCTTTCATTAGCTTTGTTCAGGAGACACAAATCAGGCAGCAGCCTGATTACAATGGGATTTGATCATTGCCTGTACATTATTGACGTTTGAAATGCAGAGTGACCTATTGATTGCCATCAGAAAAGAGACCTATTTATCATCACCAGAAAACTACATTATTTCCAGAGGCTCAGGATCAGGCTCTGCAGTAACAGGGCCTGTGGAGCAGAAGGGAATGAATTTGCCTTCCTGGCTGCTGCCATCAGCAATGCTGAAAGTGTACAAAGCTCTTGCCTTACAGGCATAAAAAGAAACCTGCTTGGCTGGGATGTCCAAGAAGATCCCAATCTTTGACAAATTGCCAGTCATGGTCAGACGGGTCCAACGATCTGTGTAGGCCCAACAGTCTCATCCATCTGCCAGCCCTATGGCCCAGAAGCCATTCTGAGGGCACAGAGTCAATGGCCCTTTGTGAGTCACAGATTCCCGGGCAATACCCAAGGCCCAGCTCCTTCTTCTCCCAACAAGCACTCCCCAGTAGTGTTTCCCAGATGTGTATCCTTCCTTTGCCAACACAGAACTATGGAAATAAATCTCGTCACATTGCTGGGCAAAAATCGGATGACAGCAGTGTCAGTATGGTGCAGGGTCCATTGTGACACTGTCCAACTTCATGAAACCAAGGAACCATTGTGACACTATGAAAACTCATGTTACCAAGGGGCCACTGTGACATTGGGGGTTTGTGTAAACAATGGTCCAATGTGAAACTGCAGACCTAAGGAGACCACTGTGACACTGTGGGGCCCCATGGAACCAAGGGGACCATTGTGGGACCCCACATGATCATGAATCCTACCAGGAACCTGCTCCAGGTGGGCTTCACTCTCCATGGTTCTGCAGGTCCTGCCAGGATCCTTCTTCAGCACAGGCTTCCTTTGGGAATCTATCTGCTTCATCAGGGATCCTGCATGGGTTTCAGGTGGATCTCTGCTCCATCAGGGACCCCCACAGGCTGCAAGTGGATTTTCATCATGGTTTGCAAGTGAACAATAAATGTGTCCAGCTGTGTCATCGGGGTGAGGGAAATTTCTGGGGACCTCCTGCACCCCCAGCCCTGCTCCTCATCCCAAATGGGCATGGAGCTGCTGGGACGGGGGAAGGGGGGTCCTGATTTCTCCCAAGTGTCCCTCCACCCACGGACAAGCTTTGAGGCACTTTGAAGCCATTTTGGGGGTGAAGTTGGAGGGCTGAGGGACATCTGAGAGGGCAGAGGAACACTTTTAGAGGATTTTTGGAGTGTCCCTGTGTCCCTCTCCTCAAATCTCCCCCCTCCTCTGGCACTTGCTCCCCTGGCCCAAATGGTCTCTCCTGTGCCCCCAAAGGAGGGGGGACACCCAATTCCCTCGGTGCTGGGTTCCTCCCTAATCCCAGCAGCTCGACAGGGTGCAAAGGGCTAGGGCCAACGCAGGCAGGACATTGTGTAAGGGGGTGGTGTGTGGCTGGGGTGACTGCGGGCAGGGCTATGCTAATGAGGCATTGGCCTTCCCGGGTGATTTGGCAGGATAATAGGGGGCAGAACAAATGCAAATTGCAGTGCACAAGCAGCCAATCATGATGCAGCAAGCAGGAGTAGGGGAGGGAGGGGCAGTGGGTGGGACCCAAGAGCCAAGGGGGGTGAAGGGAGGTGTGGCCATGCAAAGTCCATTTAGAGTACCACAAAGGGCATGCTGGGAAAGCTCAACACAGGGCGTTTCAGGGGTTTGGGGGTTGGTGCCAGTGGAGCACTGGTGGGACACATCAGATGAGTGGGAGAGTCTGTGCATGAGGAGGTCAGAAAGGGCGTGGGAAGACAGCTACATGGGGGTGAGGGGGGGGTTCTGCTGTGTTTGCAGGGCTGTCGCCTCCTGGCTGAGATGAAGTGTAGGATTGGTTTTGAGCACTGAAATATCTGAGATGTCCTCCATGAGAGACCTTAATATTCTATGTTTTTTTGGGTGCAGGATCAGAAACAGAGCTTGCTCCCCCACTGTGTATGGTTCTGGTATTGCAGAAACTCCAGGAAAGGGGCATCCCACAATGGGGCATTTATTAATTAACTCCAGACATAAAGAGTGGAAAACTCTGTGACTCAGGTTTTGGCCTGACTGTGGTTTGCAGAGAGCTGCAGTGTATCACAGCCCTGGCTGTGCTTCCTTCGGAGAAGGTGTTGGATCTAGTGGAAGGACCCTATGGGGCTGGGGGTGGCTGTAAGAAGCTTGAGAGTCTCTATGGCAGTGACAGGGGGCTATATAGATGCAGATTGCCATCTGCAGCAGGGAAGTACGAGGCTCCAGAGCAACCATATGGGACTAAGGGAGTGCATGGGTGGGGCAGCTGTGACCTCTCAGCCCGGTATGTCCTCCAGAGCCACAATTTCCCCCGTACTTCTGTCCCCATCCAAACAGTTCCTGCGCTCACCTACATTTTTAGGAATCTGTCGCTGCAGCCATCCTTCATCATCTGGGGGCAGCTCTTTGTCCAGGCCAGGAGGTGGGTACCCCCTGTGTCATCCCTTGTCCCCCTGCAGCCATCACCCCAAAGCTGCCTGGGGGCTCTGGTGAAGGGCAAAGATTTGGTTGGGGCAGGCAGAGGAGACTGTGGAGGGGTGTCCCCAAACTGAGCACTGTGTGCGTCCTGGGTGGGGGACAGGACTCAGCAAGCGGGAGAAGCAGGGCTGGGCTGGGGTATCCCCAGGCTGGGGGTTGTGTCTGAGGTTACCCAAGTCCTGTGGTGTGGGGGTGCATTGGGGGCCCCTCCATGGCCTGTGGACTGTGGGGCTGCTAGAACCCCCACCAATGGGTGCTGTTGCTGCAGGTTCTGGGTGTCTCTGGTGTGCACTGCACAGGAGGCACTCATGCAGCTCTCATTCCTCATCACCCGCGGGTTGGATGTCACTTGAATGGCACAGCCAGAAGAGAGGGGGGGCAGAAGAGAAGACTGGGGACTGGCACATCAGGCAGAGGGGGAGAGGTTTTGACATTTTCATGGAGCCCCATGAGGGCCCGTACAAGGTGGGACCCCAGGCAGTGAGAGCTCAGCTCTCCATTGCAGGCACAGCTGTGCTCCCGGGTGCATCAGTCCCCCGACTGTCCCTGATGTCCCTGCTGTTGCTTCTGTCCCTGCCATCCCCATGTCCCTGCAGATCACAGTGAACAAAGAGAAAATGCCGTGGACCATGAGCAGTGAAAGCAGTTAGTCCTGGGCCAGGGCTCCCAGGGTGGCAGGAGATGTCAGTCATCAGCACATCAAAATCAATGTCCCCAGGAGGTGTGAGTCCCCAGGGGTGTTCTATGGGGGAAGAGCTGGGAGTGGAGCATTGGCTGTTCTCAGGAGGGGTGTTAATGGGTGGGTGAGGGTCCCAGTCCCTCACAGTGACATCAGTGTTGTTCAGATGAAGATTTGGATGATGAGCACCCACTTCAGGATGTGGGTGGGCGGCAGCTGCATCTACAGCTACCGGCACTACCATGTGCCAGGTCTTGTCCACCAGCTGCATGTGGAGGGGGGCATCACCCTGCAACGATTCTGTTCCTGAGGTACCAGACACAGTGAGGTGGAGAAGGGCCTTTGGGCGCAGGGGGGTCCAAGGTGCTGTGTGTCCCTGCAGGGGATGACATTTAATGTGGAGCTCCACCAAAACAAGTGAGGGGTCATTCCACCCATGATGAGTGAGGCACAGTTTCCAAGACCACAAACGGGTGAGGGTGCTGGCGAATTTGGAGTGCCTGGGAACCCAGAGCTGGCTTTTGGGTGCAGGGACCTGACAGGGCTGAAAGCAGGGCAATCCAGCCACAGACCACTGACATCATTTGTGTCGGGGTGGGTGGGAGAGTCACCCTCTGTGGGGGTGACATGGCAGAAGAGGGAGGAGAGGGGCAGCCCCATGTCCAGCAGCCCTGTGCAGGCAGCATTCAGACAGCAGCAGAGCAGCTGGGGGTGCAAGGATGGGGAAACCCCAAAAGGCAAACACAGCTCCAAGTCCCTCTTCCCTAAAACCTTGGGGCCATTTTGAGCTGCGCCACCCAAAAGGAAACACCTGGGGAGGGTAGCAAGAGGATTCCTGGCGGCAGAGGGGGAAGCGTGGTGGGAACCCCTGAGCTCAACATGCCCTGCACGAAGGCGGCCGAGCCATCGGGCCATGACAGCAGCCGCTGCTCGCAGGACAAGAGGTGCAGGGGGCACCCACCATGCGGGGCCATCGCCCCCTCTGTTCCTCCCCCGCCAGTTCCGCTCCTGGCGTGCGGGGCTGCGGCCAGTCCAGTTCTGCCCTGGCGACCTGCCCCTGCCCCTGTAAGATGGTGGCTGCCTTGGGCCCCGCACTCCAGCCTGGCCTGGCGCCTCAGTCTCACCATGAGCAGGACCGGCCTCTCCTTCCTGTGTCACTGCCCCAGGGCCTGTCCCCAGGTCCCTCCGCCCCCGCCCTCGGCTCCCTGTGGGCCCCGGCCCCGTGTCTCTGCGTCTCCAGGCCCTATCACTGTGTCCGGTCACCTGTTGCTACATCCCCATGTCCTCATACCCATCTCCATGACCTCATGTCCTTGTGTCCCCTCATTCCATCACTGTGTGCCCATTGTTCCTCTGTGCCCCGCATGCCTGTGTCCCTCTCGCCATGTCCCTGTGTCCCCATGTCCTCATGTCCCAGAGGGTTTGGGGTGCCGATGCTCCCCAGTGCAGAGAGCTGTCTGCCTCTTCTCCATCACTGACCCAGTGCTGAGCATGTTGGCCACTCGTCTGTTTTTCGCGCGTTCACGTGTCAGAGGAAAACAACTTTCAGGGATGGGACTATGCAATTACACAAATTTATTGTTTAAAATAACAAACACATCAGTCAAGGCGTCAGATTTTACAATACCTCCGAATAATGGCAACTAGTCAGAAGATTGAGGGTTACATCGTAATTTATAACTTTCTAATCCAATAGGCACTTAAAATGACACTTTGTTTTAGATTAATGACCTATCACCTGGGGCACTTCTCACTGCAATGCAGCTGTGTCTTGACCAATAACTTCTCATGTCATGTACACACAGATGTCTCTCTTATACCATCTACATTCTTAACTTAAACTATATAAAATCACACTATTATATTTTAAAACTCTCCACCAAAACACCCAGTGTAAAATTTTACTTATAATGATAGGAACACAAGTTTGTAATCCTTTTGCTTAAAGTCCACAAATCTCTGTCAATTAAGCCAGACCTAGTCTCTTCCAGGGTTGTAAATCAAAGCCTCCTTTAATTGCAGGCGTTTCTACTCCTCTGTCTCACACAGGCCATATTCTGGAGTCCCCTCCCAATATGCGGGGAACACTTCGGATCCCTGGGATCCCCCAACATTCTTGCAGCCAGTCCTGTACTTGGACCTGCAGGAAGAGGTTTCTCAGCTGAAAGTGTTGCTAAAGCAGCTCCATGGAAACCTGGAGAAAGTGAGAGGGGGCCAAAGCAGGGTTGCACACCTCTCCAAGAACTGGGGATGTCCCTGTGCACCCCAGAAGAAACAGGACAAGGTGGGTCTCCAGGTGGAGGTGGCCAACCTGCGCCAGAAGTGCTGGCGGCTCCAGCCAGAATTGTCCTCAGACGCGCAGCATCTCCACTGCTTTGCCTGTGTTTTCTCCAGAGCTGGAGCCAGCTGGGAGCTGTGAGTGGGATGGGGAATGTGCAGGGCTCCCTAGGGTTAGGGACACCCCTCTGGATTGTCCCCATGGGACCACAAGCAGCCTGATGGGACCAAGAGTGTCCAGACAGAGCCCTGAGCCTCCCTATGGGGCCAGGATCATCCATATGTGGCTCAGGGTATCCATATCAGGATGGTGAGGTTAAATACAGAGACAATAAGAGGATGAGGATCTCCCCAGCCCCCTTATTTTTGGGGGACAAACGAGGCACTTTCACCCCAAAAGCCACTGAATTATTTTCTAGAAAAGCAGCTCAGAAATGGTAAACCCCCTTTGTGTTCCCTGCAACACCCCAGGCACCCCAAACCCTCAAGGTCTAAAAAAAATTGTGTTTGTATAAATCACAGCATTTCTACCCCGAGTTTTGCCTTTTGTCCACTATTGTCTGCATGAAGGAGGGAGGCCATTAGCCCCGCTAGGGTCTCCCCTAGACCTTTGAGGGGATACCCAGGCCCTGCCCCTCTTTGTGTCCATGGTTTTATACCGACCTCCCTGTCTTATTAATTCAACTCCCACAATCAGTTTAGGATCCCTCTTTTCCGATTTGTGTCCCCCTCTCCACTTTGGGTTTAGTGCTCCTTAGATCCTCTTAATGTGTCACTCCTGTCACTCCTGTTGGGCCCAAACTTTTCCTGACTGTGGGCTTTGAAAGGAATGTGAGGAATGTGTCTTTACAAACAAACTGTGAGTCTGCCTGTAGATAAAGCCAGATACTGGTAAGTGAAAGAAGCAATGGAAGGAACCATAAATTTCAGGAGAGAGTTACTAATTGACACAGACTGTTGCTTATCCAAGGCTGTCGCTGTTGAGACGGATGTGACACTCCAGAAGAATGCACACCAACTTTGTCAGAAGGTAAAAGGACAGAAAAGACATTTTATTCTACAAAGTTTCCATTTATATAGTCTCTTGGCACTCGTGCTGTGTCCTCATAGGCTTCTACATTAACACCTCTTAAAAGTTATTGGTAGATTGCAACCACCACCCATAAGAAAACAAATCTAAGCTAAAAACAACATCCCACAGACAGCTGCATGTTTTCTTCTCTTGTTTTGGGTTTCTTGCTTCTGTTAATGATAAAGTTCTCATGGGTACAAGCTGAATTCTCAAGGGTAAAGAATAGTTGTGCTTAAATCAATGTCTGTGAAGCTTTCTGACCAGCTGTCAGTTTCCACACAAGGCCATGTTAAATCCCTGGACTTAGAGAAAAAGAACAGAGATACAAAGAAAAAGGGGGGATGCATATTAGAAGGGGGTCTGTATTAGGCAATTCGGGAAGTTTGTACCGCTCAAGTACCTCAGCCAATGGGGAAAGAGGGTGATGTGGCTGGGAAAATAGGATTAAAAAGGAGGCTGCATCCTCCAAAAATTTGAGAGATCCCAGGGGAAATGTCCCATGGCCTCTCCCTTTATTTGAATAAAGTTACAGGACTCATCTGTCTCCTTTTTGGACATAAACCTCTGGTGTCATGAATAATTTTCCTAACAGCTTCTTGCCCCTTGCATTGGAAAGAAGCTGGGAATAGTTCTTTGGTTAATGCCACGTTAATCCTGTCTGGGAAAAGCCTGACTTTGTGGGCCGACAAGCTCCTGTGTCTTGGGATGACCTTATGATGTGTATCCCATATCGCTGCCTATGCCCAGAAATTAATTCCTGTGCCTTTCTATGCCTCTAAACTGAGCCTGAGAGGGGGAAGGAAAAAACTGAGCAAAACTTTTGCAAAGCAGTTTGCAGCTTGTTCAAGGTCACACACAGATAGCAATCGGTTTTCCCCGCTGCGGCAGGGGAGGGAGGAAGCACCCGGCTTGCTGCGCCCAGAACAGGTTTTTTGGCCAGTGGTTCAGCTGCTTTGTTCTCCGGAGAGAGACTGAGAGTTGAATTTTTTCCGTCTCGGGAATTTCGGATTTTCTCCCTTTTCTACTGGACTGCTTGATTGCTTTAACATCAGAACACATCGGGAGGACTTTCCACTGGGCACAGAGGGCCTGGCCCCGGGCCAAGCCCCAGCTCTGAGGAGACCAAAGGGAGGACTCTAACGCTTTCCCAGGTTTTGCCTCCACAGCGAAAGATTTTACCATTTAACATTATTCTCCTTTCCCGTGTGTTTGTTAAATAAATAGTTTTATCTTCTTCACTTTCCTTTGAGGAAAATTTATTTTTCCCGAACCTGGTGGGGGAGGGGTGGTTGTGCCTTCTCTCAGGGGATGTATTTCTAAATTTGGCCAAACCAGAACAGCTTACCAAACACAGCCTTGGCACACAGCTTCTCCTGATGGCCAATACATGCCCTGAGCAGGTTGTCACAACTGCTGATCACTCCATGAGCAGACAGACACTGTCCCTGACAGCCTCTGTGGGGAGAGGGACCCCGAGACCCTCTGGCTGCCAGACCCAAGGAATGCTGCAGGACCCCCCAAGGAGCAGGGCCCTCCATCCCACCACACTTTCCAGCCCCAGTGGGGGTCATCCAGACCTGCAGCAGCCAAAGCTGGCTGAGCCAGCCTAAAGCAAGCACACTGCTCCCAGCTCCACAGCAGACACCCCCTGAGCCCCGAGTGAGTGGGATCAGGGCAGGGCTGTGCTTGGACACGGTGTCATGGCCAAGGCAGCCCTGCTGACTTCACACTGTGCTTGGCAGCGCTGCCCTGACCATATGGGACCTGAGGTATTTACAGACCAAGACAGAGACTGAGTTCCAGCCCTTACCCTGAGCTGCCAGCAGGCAGTGGAAGCCCTGCAGTTCTGCCTGTCTCTCACCACTGTCTGTGTTTCAGGTTCAAAAACCCACCAATGCCTAATTCCTTGAGCTCCTCCAGGAGTGCTAGAAATGTCCAGGTCAGAAAAGATTCTTTGCTGTTCTAAGGTATCTGCACCTCATCAGAGGGTCCTGAGCAGGTGAGCAAGGTGCTAAGTTGATCCATGTCAGCCAGTTTTCCCTGAGGATCCCCTGGGTCCCCGGCATGGAGAGGATGCCGAGAATTGTGGTATCCAGCTGGGAGATGGCTCCTGCCATCACCTTGGCTTCCCATCTTGGACACCCCTCTGCCCAAAGGCCCTTCCCCACCTTGCTTTGTCTGGTACCTCAGAACAGAATTGCTGCAGTGATGCCCCTTCCACACGCAGCTGGTGGACAAGACTTGGCACATGGTAGTGCCGGTAGCTGTTGATGCAGGGGCCACCCACCCAGCCCAAAGTGGGTGCTCATCATCCACATCTGTTACAGTGGGGATACTGCAACACATGTATCAGACAACGAGGCTCGTGGAAAAGAAATATATATGGACCGGTTTTTGATAGCTGTTTTAGAGATGTTTATTTCTCCAGTCGCATGGCCGGAGCTCTGCTGAGGAACTGTGGCAATCACGGGACCCGAGGGTCCTTGCCCGTGCAGGGAACACAAAACAACCAACGGAGAACGAGGCTGACCAGGGGCAGGGAAACCCCGTGCCTCCCCCCCAAGGCCCCTCTCCCAGGACCACATGGCAGGGGGGAGGGACCCCAACACAAATCTCATCTGAACAACACCAATGTCACTGTGGGGGACTGAGATGCTCAGCCCCCTACTGACACCCCTCCTGAGAACAACCAGCCCCCACACTTAGCTCTTCCCCCAGGGAACACTCCTGGGGATCCACACCTCCTTGGAACACTCCTCTTGGGCACCCACATCCGCTAGGGATGTGTCCCCAAGGACACCCTGCCTGGGGACAAGGACATGCACTCCCCTGGGACAGACAACCAACCTCAGGCCCACCACAAGGAGCAGGAGCTGGGCTGGGACAGAGTGTGGAGCAGCTGTGCTGGCTGCACTCAGGGCAGCTCAGAGCCTCAATTCTTGTGTCCAGAAGATGGGAGCCAATGTGGGCATGGGGCAGGGATATATTTGGTCTCTCCCTACACACTTTGGATTAGAGCTCTGTCGCCCTGGAGTTAAAGACTTCCACATCCAAGAAACTTTACTCCCCTGAGGTGACAAAGAAAGGACTGAGAGACTCAGATTCCTGTGACATGGCCTTTAGGAGACGGCCATGCTAAAGCAGCATGGGTAAGACAGCAGCAGTCCTGCACCAGGGTACAATTTTGGCCTAAACTTTTACCCTCAATTTCCCCAAATCACTCACCAATCTTCAGGACACAGTAGCTGGCTGCAGCCATGAGGAGGAAGAGGGAGATGGTCACCACTCCCACTAGCATGCACATGGGAAAGGTGTGGGATTGCCTGGAATGAGGAGCTGTGGGAACATGATCTGTTGGAGAAGAGGAAGCAGAGAACAGCCAATGGCCTTAGAGGAAAACAAGCTTCCAGCTTATGAACCTCCCAGTGTCCTGGTATTGACAACTGGGCAGTCTTGGACCAATGCTGAGGGACACTGGGTGTGAGGGAGGGAATCACTCACCAGCAGTGGATGTCCCTGCCTGGGAGCTGAATCCGCTGCCTGGGAGGAGAAAGGGACAGGGAGAGAGTCTGCAGCTGCCCCAGGTCCTGCACAGACTGAGCCACTACAGGGACCCCCAATCCACCCTCAATCAACTGTGGGGATCAATAAATGAATGCTCTGCACTGTGGATGCTAAAAAGCAGGAGCAGAGAAATTTTCCAGCTGCCTTTGCATTTTATGAAGTTTCTTTCTCATACAGCTAGCTGAGAAGAACAGCTGCTGATGGTTTTGTAAACTAATTCTATATCTTGCACTTGGGTTTGTTTTCCAGCCTTGTGTTTCTACTCTGGAAAAAATATTTTGAATGGGTGTTAGAGAACCTCAGCCAATCCCTCTGGGGGGGCTGGTTAAGTGACCAATCATATCATGCTCTCTCACCCACAAAGATATATAACCTAGCGTGTAAATAATAAAATAATTCATCTTCTTGGATTTGGATTGTGTCTTTTCTTGCCGGTTCTCAGGAAAACAGCGACACTGCTCAGCTGTGGCTCTGCATTAGATCTGGCACCACCACTCTGCCCTTTCTGTGATGCTGGGGCAGGAGAGGAGCAGGATGCTCTGCTGGGACTGGCAGGAGTGTCCCTGGTGCCCAAGGCTGTGCTGAAGTGCACCCTGACCCCCAGCATCCCAACTGCCCAGGGACATGCCATGGGGCAGGGCAGGATCCCCTCCCTCAGCTGGGGTCTCAGGAGCCCTAGAGTGTTTCCTGTGTGTGCCCCAGTGCCACGACTCACCTGTGACCCTCAGGTTTGTGGGAGCACTGAGGGCAGAGTTCCTCACTTGATTGCTGTTGTCCTTGTGCTGGTATCCACATGTGAATGTCCCAGCGCTCTCCCTTGCCATGGGGAAAAAGGTATAGTAGTTCCCCTGCCCCTGTTGGGCTTTCAGGCTGTGCACCTGCACCCCGTCCTTGCAGAAGATGATTCTGGTGACAGGAGATTTCTCGGAAATCTGACTGCAATATGACCTGTTCTCCTTCCTGTGCAACAGTGGGGGTCACATCAAAGGAAGGAGCCAGAAGGTTGCCTGGAGAGATGGCACAGGGATGGCTCAGGACAGTGTTACTGGTGTCAGGGATGGAAAGGTGTCGGGGTCTCCTCCCCCTGCCATGTGGTCCTGGGAGAGGGGCCCTGAGGGGACAGACATGGGGTTTCCTGAGCCCCTGGTCAGCCTCGTTCCCCATTGGTTGTTTTGTGTTTCCCTGCGTGGGCAAGGACCCTCAACCCAGACTGTGAGAGTTCCTCAGCAGAGCTCCGGCCATGCGGCTGGGGAAATAAACATCTCTGAAACATCTACCAAGAATCCATCCATATATATTTCTCTTCCACGGGCCTCCTGGTTTGATGTATGTGTGTTACAGTAATCCCCGCTGTAACAGAAAGGTATCTGATCTGGAAGGGGAAGAGTTTCCCCTCCAAGGGTTCACACATGGGGAACAAAGCCCTTCTCCTGTTGGGGTCTCCTCCCCTACCATGGAGCCCTGGGAGAGGGGCCCTGGGGGGGAGGCACGGGGTCTCCCTGCCCCTGGTCAGCTTCATTCCCCATTGGTTGGTTTGTGTTCCCTGGGGTGGCCAAGGACCCTTGGGTCCCGTGACTGCGGAATTCCTGAGCTGAGCCCCGGCCATGCGGCTGGAGAAATAAACATCTCTGAAACATCTACTACGAATCTGTCCATATATACTTCGTTTCCATGGGACTCCTGGTTTGAAATATACTTGCTGCAGTAATCCCCGCTGCAACAAACTGGTGGAGGAATGCGAGCAAGATACCGATCCCTGAGGAAGATTCGTGAGTAAAATAACCACTCTAGACCTCTCTCTTCTCATCTTGGTTTGGATATTCTCTCTGGACTATGGAAGAATCGTGGGAAATGGGGCTCTCTGAGCCACAGAGAAAAATGTATCTAGAAGTAAAAGGAATCCTTGAACAACAAAACAAGAAAGTATTGGAACCAGGAGATCTAGAACACTTCTTCATCTGGCTTTTCAAAAGGTTCTCCTATATTTCTCGAGACTTACTTTTTAATATCGAACCTCCTGTATCTTGTGAGGGGTGTTTCTGGGACGAGATATGGGATAAAGTATGGGATCAAAGAGAAGCTTTCCGTGCATACCTTATAATCAGGGAAGCTCTTGAGGAGCATTTGTGTGGTCCCATTACCCCTAAAGCAGAGGATCATACTAATCCCGTGGCCGAGGCCGCGTGGCCACCATCCCTGTGGCACACACCGGCGGAGGTGCCTGTGCTGGATGCGCCCGGCCCCCTCGGGAGCGCGCGCCTTATCGCGGACCCCATCCCTGTCTCGGGGTCCCCGGCCACACGGCCGCGAGTGAGGGAGCGATGCCGCAGGCGCCGCGGGTGCCGTGGGCCACGAGCAGCCAGGAACCGGGCATCGGCGTGGCAGCCCGCTCTGAGCACACGGCTCGGAGAGCCCTGCGGAGGGAGAAGCGGTGATTTCCACAGCAACACGAGAAGCCGCGCAGCGCCGAGCCGGAATGGGGCCGCACTCAAAGCAGCGTGGAGTTGGCCGAGCGGAACCGCTCACAGGCCACGGAGCCAGCGGCGATGGCAACGCGGGGCCGCGCAGAGCCCAGACACGCACCGGAGCAGCGCCGCTCGGAGAGCGCGGAGCAGCTGCAACGCGGGGGCCCGGCCGAGACGTCGGAGTAGGCGAGGCAGCGGCCACGCAGGACCAGCACCCACGACGAACACGCAAACGCATGATAGGAGAAGTTGTAGCCACGAAAGTCACAGGAACTGTGAAATGGTACAATGTCAAAAACAACTATGGATTTATAACATGAGATGATACAGGGGGAGATCTATTCATCCATAGAACTGCCATTAAAAGGAATAACCCTAAAAATTACCTGCAAAGTGTAGGAGATGGGGAGGCTGTCCAATTTGATATAGTGCAAGGAAAGAAGGGTTTACAAGCAGCAAATGTTACTGGGCCTGGGGGTATTCCAGTCAAAGGCAGCCGTTATGCACAAAATTATAAACAATATCCATCCCAGCAATTTCCCTACCCACAGCCTACTTCCCCCTTTTACCCTATACCCAATATGAACCCCTTCCTAAGTTTACCCTATCCCCAGTTTATTCCTAATTTGTTTTTCACCCCATGGCTTCCCTATACAATTCCATTTCCCTACAATTCCTCTCCGCTACCGAGGGGGGGATGAAAAGGGGGAGGGAAGAAATTAAACACTCTCCTGCCTCAGTTTCCCCACAAAGCATGCCCAGAGAGTTCTGTCTCCCTTCTGTCAGCCCTAAGATGTTCCATAGAATCTGATTGGACATTTAAAGACTCAGGAGGGTGGCTTGTTTTGTCTTGAAACTGTTCTTGTTATGTTTATCCAGTTGTTTTCATTCTCCTTTTATTAAAATAAAACAGGTGAGATGTTGGGGTCTCCTCTCCTGCCATGGAGCCCTGGGAGAGGGGCCCTGGGGGGGAGGCACGGGGTCTCCCTGCCCCTGGTCAGCCTCATTCCCCATTGGTTGGTTTGTGTTCCCTGGGGTGGCCAAGGACCCTTGGGTCCCGTGACTGCGGAATTCCTGAGCTGAGCCCCGGCCATGCGGCTGGAGAAATAAACATCTCTGAAACATCTACCACGAACCTGTCCATATATACTTCGTTTCCATGGGACTCCTGGTTTGAAATATACTTGTTGCAGTAATCCCCGCTGCAACATTCTCCCTTCCCATCTCTGGGACCACACATCTCTATTTCCATGACCCGTACTCACCATGCCCTGGGGAGCTGCAGATGTCCTGGGCCATCACACCGGCACCTGCACCATGGGGCACAGAGGGGTTTGGTCAGACAGGCAGCAGCCCAGCTCTGCCCCGTGTCCCTGTCCACGTTCCCACTGCTGAGTCTGCTGGGCCAGCACCTTCCAACCCATGAGGCTCCAGACTGCATCTGCTTGATCTCCCAGATTTATACTTTAAGCCAATTGTGGATTAGCTTCTGATTCCAGATGGAAGCTGCCAGCTCCCTAAAGCACTTCAACATCTCCCATGTCTCACACTGTGAACAGAACCACTTTAGAGGAATTGGGAATTGCCCCCTTTGCTCAGAGGTGCATGGGAGCTGGAGGAAGCACTGGTCCCGCTGCCCTCCCCAGAGCAGCTCTGCCCCTCAGTGCTGCACGGCTGCTCCACACACCCTTTCCCCTGGGGCCTGCCCTGGGCCCAGCACGGGCCCTGTCCTGCCCCGCTCAGCAGCCCTGCAGTGCTGAGCCCCAAGGCAAAGCCATCCCCAACTCACCCAGAAGCAGCAGCAGCAGGAGGAGGAGGAGGAGGAGGAAGGCCGGGCGAGCAGGAGACAGCCTGGCACATCCCCCCTGGGCCAGCATTGTTTGGGGCACTGCAGCCACAGCCTCTCCTTGCAGCGTCTGCTGTGGGCTGAGCTCTGCCCAGCGCTTCAAGAGCTGCCTGGCCCGGGGCTTGCAGCGTGCCTGGGACTGGTCCTGCTGCAGGGCTGGGGCTGGCAGGGCCTTTCCCACACCGAGTGGCTGTGGCCAGCGGGGGCCCTGCCTCAGCCCCACTGTGGCCGCTGAGCCTGCAGAGCCCCCGCTTTCATTTCCGCACCCTGTGAGCCCAGAGCACGAGCCGTGTGTGCCTGTCCCTCTGGGGCAGCCTCCTCCCTGCAAAGCCCTCCTGAACCTGGCCCCCACCCTGCTCTGCCCTCTCCTCACTGCTACTCCCAGCTCTTCTCCCAGATATGAGAGAGAACCTGGAGTCCATGGAGAGGGGCTGTGCAGGAGAAGCCCCTAGCAGAGGTTTCCTCTCTGCTTTGCTGTGTTTGTCCTGGAGCTCTGCCACGGGCACAAGTCCTTGCACCATTGCTTTGGGTGGGTCCTCCTTTGCCCACCCCCCTCACAGCTCCATCCTGCCCCAGTTATCAGCTCCTGTTCTGCCTTTCCCACCCCACAGAAATCTCCCTCTCCACTCGGGTGTGCCTGGAACTCCAGCTGCTCTCCCCACTCAGTTCTCAGGTGGTGTCAGCACAGAGGGACAGGTGGGCTCAGGTCCCTGGGACAGGGGTCCCCAAGCTGTGCAGCTCCACCAGGGATGAACTTGGCTCAGCGTGGCTCTCCTGCTCATCCTCATGCTGGCTTTGCTGGGAATCAGAGGAGAACAGCGGAAGGTGCTGCTGGGAGTTCCTGAAGCAGTGGGCAGGAGCCTAGGAAAGGGAAATGCTCCAAGACATCAGCTTCCAGTGAACCCCTAAACTCTCTCTCTGGCCATCTCCTTTCTCCAAGCAGAACTTCTTGGCCCTGCTGAGCAACAAGGGTTGCTCTGTTCCTCTTCTCTGCCTCTGTCCCTTGCCCCCAGCCCAGGATGTGCTCAGGTAAGAAAGCAGCAGATCTTACAGGTGCCCCATGTGCAGCTCTGCTCCTCCTTTCCCAAAGCCTCACATCTCACAGCTGCCCTGATGAGGCAGAGGAAGAGGGGCAGCTGCACCAGGGATTCCTTCCAGTTCCCAAAGACCAACTCCATTGCAATCCCAAGTGCTTTGCAGAGCAGAGATCCCCCTGTTTGACTCAGTGGGCCCTCACTGCTGCCTGCACTGGGCATCCACTCTCTGTGCACTGCTGATACAAAGCTGAACGATCCTGTGCTGTTTGGCTTGGCCAAGATCTTTCATTCCCTCCTCCTTGTTTTAGAGCTTTTCCTGCTTCAAGCCCCATGTTCAGCTGCTGCAGAAAAGTTTGTGTCTCCTGTAAGCCTTGTGTCCTGCTGATCACACCTGGGCATGCGATCTCCTGGACACCCACACAACACCCAAGTGTCACTAAAAACCTCATTATGCAGTACTGGATCTTTCAGGGTAGGATTTCCACGTCTGCCTGTGTTGCAGCCAGGAATTCCACTCCAATTCAGTCAGAGATACAGGACACGACAAAGGGCCAGAGCATCTGAATTCAAACAGTTGTGCAGGTCAAGCAGATCCAATGCACATTGTGCCCTGTTTCTGAGTTGCCACCAGCTCTGGTGTCAGTCTCACCTCTAAACTTGCCTGTTCCCTTGAGATACTCTCTGAGTTCCCTCTCCTCACCTCCAGCTCCTCCTGTCTTCTACATATCCCCATCCAAGACACAACAAGTTGCAGGAGGTCTTCAGCCCCGGTCAAACTGGCCACTCACATCACCAAGGGGACAAAGTGGAATGGGAGACACCCCAGGGACAGTGGGATCTCATCTCAGACCACTCCAAGGAGAGCCCTTCTGGTGTCCTGGAGCCCTGGGAGTGCTGCTGGGGATCTCTGATCTGCTTGTCTCTCCAGGGCACTCTTGGTCCATGATGAGAGCTCAATCTTCATGTCATTTCTGGTTGGCTCCCAGTTTTCTCCTCACAGTTTCTGTGAGTTATTCACCCTTCAGCCCCTTACCCAGAGGGAAAGGAGCAACAAAATGAGGGCCAAGAAATAGGAAGAATAATATAGTAAACATATCACACAAAAATTGTAATTGCAAATTAACATCTTTCTCCAGATGAAAGATGTTAAGTTCCCATATTGCTGTACATCCCCGTTCCCATATTGCTGTTATCCTCAGAGAATGGCAAAATTGCGACATAGGTCCAGGTTAAAAGATATGGCCAAAGCAGAGCTAAGACCCCATTTAATGAATAGCTCATCTTTTATAGTGTAGTTCGCAATAAAGAAATTACATGATTGGCTTATTCACTCACCACCTCTCAAGGTGATAGGCTGAGCAGTAAGACACTCATTTCCAAATATTATTCTCACAAGACTGAAAAGAATTCTACAGTTTCCACAACAACTTGCAGGTGTAGAAATAGCTTACATACTTACAAACTGTTATCCATCCAGTTCTCATGAGAACGAAGGCTCTCACAGAGAAGCTGTGAGAAGGTGGATTTCTCTGTTTCTCAGCTAAAGCATGAGAAAGGAAAGACTTCACAAATGCTACAGAGCTGGAAAATTTCTCTGCTCCTGCCTTTTAGCATCCACACATCCCAGATTCTTCACACACACAAATTGGTAAAACACTTACAATCCAAGCTGCCCAGGGCCCTTACCTGAGATTAGGTGTAGAACTCACTGGGTAATTCAGCTGCTCTGCTTTGGGGGGCACTTTGGATGCTGTTTCCTTCATTTGCTGAAACCAGGCACTTGATGTATCTGCCATGGCACAGGAGGATCACACACCAAATCATAGGAGATAGGAATGCCCTAAAAATGATCTGAGTCTTTTGGCAGCATGAGCACTTCTCAACACAGAGAGCCCAGGGAATGCAGGCAGGGTGGGAGGTCAAGCTCAGGAAAAATGGAATGAAGCCTGGACAGAAAAAGTAGGAAACACATTTCCTTAATGGCTTCTCCTGAGGACATTGAAATTTCAGCTCCATTATTTCTTCAATCACAACCAGAACTCAGGAGTAAAGTGATACAGACAACACACTATAATGATTTTTCCAAATAATTTTGAATTGCTTCCTGACTTCCATTTTTTCTCGGTGATCTATACTTCACCTTCCAAGAAGCATTCTGTGCCTCTGTATCACATCACTCATCTTTTTATGCACTTTCTATCACCCTGTCCACAAAAGATTAAACAGCCAAGAGGATGTGAAAATTAAACACACACAGGAATTGGGTACAGATACTCATATATCTGACTTTGTAGATTTTGAAACTTTTCATTTCAGATATCTTGTGCTCTGTACAGAATCTCAGAAACACAGAGTATTCAAGGTTGCAAGTTACACAAAAGTCTGTTAGACTTTCTGGGACAGAATAATTACAGAGTAACTAAAAGAAAAGTTCAAATAGGAAAGGCAACTGTGAGTTATTTGGGGCTTTGGGATCACTCAAGGGCACAGAATACTTGGCCTTGACAGAAAGGAGCCAATCTGCCAAACTCCAGAACCTCAGAATATCCGAGCATTACGAGGCTTTCTAGGAGTGGTTGGGGGGTGCTGGTTGTGGATATCAACCTATGGACTTTTAGTGAAGCCCCTGTATGAAGCCCTAAAAGAGACAAAGGAAGGAAAATTGGTGTGGACTCCTGAGTGCCAAACTGCCTTCCAAGAACTGAGAAGAGCATTAGTGATGGCCCCTGCATTAGGGCTTCCTGATTTAACCAAGTCCTTTGAACTGTACATGAGAGGCAACATTTAGCCCTGGGGGTCTGATGCATAAGTTGGGAACCTGGAGGAGACCTGTGGGCTATTTCTCCAAACAGCTGGACAGTGGTAGCAAAGGATGGCTGGGATGCTTGAGAGCAATTGCTGCAACTGTTCTATTGATCCAAGAGGCCAGGAAGCTCATGACTGGACAGCACATAACTGGTTTTGTTCCCCACATGGTGATATCCATATTAGAGCAAAAGGGGGGGCATTGGCGATCCCCCAGCAGGATGCTCAAATACCAAGTTGTGCTTTTGGAACAGGATGATGTGGAATTAAAGACAACAGGAACCACAATTTAAGCCATGTTTCTTGATCCAAAGGGATCCTTACAATGGATGCATAAGAATGATACTGTTGAGAATTTTAATATCTCAAAACCAAAATTCCAGATCTGGAAATAGTCTCAGGAAATATTTATCAGCTGACAGACTGCACTAGTACCCCTTCGGGATGTCAAATACTGAAAAATATGAAACAGCCCTCAAAAAGGACAATGGGAATATATCCAGCCAGTTCAGTGGTGTCTAGACTGGGAAGGGAATCCAGGCCTCCCAGAGGACCCCTTACAGGTCGGTATAAAATATTCTGATTTAATAAGGTCAAGGCAAAAGAATCCAAAGATAAAGGAAAAATGGAATTGCACTCAAGTATACACTTGTAGTAGCAAAAATCCTGAGATACAGTGACTCATGACTGTGGCTCAAGCTCTAAGGTTAAGGATATGTTTGTAGAAATTATTCTACCCTTCTTAATGACCCCTGGTCTCACCTAACAAACAATGAGACTTGGAGGGATATGGACTGTCAGCAGGACACGATAAAATTATCATGACCCACAGTATGGGTGGAAGGAATGGGATTTGGACCACACGTTTGCCTTTAGGAGAATCAAGAGTACGATGGACACTGGGAGTATTAATTAACATTATGTCCCTTGTGGAAGGAGTCACCACTGATGGCCCAACTGTGGGGAAAAGTTAACCGTGATGAAACTTGGAAACACCCCAGTACAGGAATGATCGTGGGATGGATTTTAGAATCCATCTTCACTCTGCAAATATCTACATTCAGAAATAGACCAGCCATTGGCTCTGCAAATGGAAACTTTAACAAATGCACCTCAACCGGGGTTCACTAGAATAAAGGAACAATTGCAAGCCACAACTAGAATGACCTTACAGAACAGATTGGCTTTAGACTTATTGCTGTTACATGAACTTGGAGTATGTGGATATTTGAACAGTACTTGTTGTGTGCACACTCCAAATGTGACTGCAAAATTGGATGATCAAATAGGGAGGATAAAATCAGTTGCTGCATCCAGCAGAGAATTAAGGGCACGATTAGGAAGTAACTGGCTAAACAAAATATTTAAAAGATTTTGATATTCTCTTAACTGGTTGGTTGGCCTCACTTTTTCAAAGTATAATTGTGATTATAGTAATAATCATGATTATGATGTTTGCTTTAAGATGCATAAAAAACATGATTGCTAATGCAACATGAGAAACTTATATGATGTTAGTAAAAAGACAAAATGAGGCTTATGAAGGCTTGCAAAGACAAGCTTCACAAGCCTCAGAGCTTGGGAATGTTACCAGATTATAAATGGCTTACACCTGGTGAGCTAACACAAGGCTTCTTCTCCAAAACTCCTCGCCTATGGAACTGCACAATGCCCATTGTGCAAGAAGAACTGGAAGTTCACCAGCCTCAGTGTCCTGCCAACTCAGCCAGGTCAATTGGAATGCTGGGGTACACGACCACCAGGGAGATCCCCAGGACAGAAGAACGCATGCTTAAAGGGGAGGGGAAATATGTTAATGATTTTGGGGAAATTATTATCATACCTCTGTTTAGTCCAGGACAATCAGTGAATATGTATGTAGAATACAGAAACAAACAGAAACTTTCCTGTACTCACAGGATGCACAGGTTTGGGAGGAGCCATGCCCCTGTGCATCTGGCTGAACAAAGAACGCTGCTTCTTAATACTACATTGGTGTCAAGGAGCTTTTTATTTTTACTGAATATTTGGCAACATTTCCATCCATCTAATTGTATATGCTAATTGTGTATATTAATTAGTGTACTAATTGTATAACTTGTATATCAGTACAAGTTCATACTCATCATGTTCCTTCTGAGGCTGATACCTGAACTGTGAACACCTTGCTCCAGGGTTATTCTGGAAACTTACACGTGTGTTTTGTGTCTGGTTCTTAAAAGAACTTCTACAAAAATAAGAAATAAGAGAATGCACTGAGAGTGAGAGAGAGAGAGAGAGGCTGCTATTCCTTGTTCCATTGAGTCTGTGCCTTGCTGTCACTTGTCACCTGGCCATGGCAGGAGCAAGGAATGGATTTCATAAGAAGAACTATGGCACTTAATAATAATGCAAGGGCTTTAGTGAAAAATACTTTTAGTACTTTCTCTTCCAGGTGTCAGGGCTGTTCCTTCTCACTGCTGTTGTCAGTCTTCGTGGCCTGTGTCACGTGTTCCCCTGCTGGTTCTGCTGGAACGATGAAGAAGGACATTGGAGAGAGGAGCTGCAGAACCGGTTAGAGGCAGGAGCCAGGAACCACAGTGAAGAATTGAAGGAGCAGAGAATGGAACAGAAAGTGAAACCACCTCTGCAGAGTGTTAGTGACAATTTCTGGAAAAACACAGATTTAAGTAAAACACCAAAACCAAAAATATACAAAGGAAGTGGCAGAGTCTGGTGTTAGAGATCTGTGGGCAGAGAGACAGCCAGCAGTGGAACAGGGTGTGCCTCTCCCATCCTGCAGGGATGTGACCACAGCACAAGTGGCTCCAGGAATTAACTCTGCACTCTGAGGAGGTGGCAGTGACTGTGGCCAAAAGGGCCAGAGCAGGTGCTGACATGGCAACACCAGGATGCTGGACCTGCCCACCCGGGGCTTGCTGGGGAAAGCTCCCACTCTTCTCCCAGCTCAGCCCTCCTGGCCACTGAAGCAGGTCTGGCTCTTACAGTGTCACCAGAAGAGCAGGTTGGGTTTATTCCAGTTCCATGACTTCTTCAACCACAACCAGAATTAGGGAGTAAAATGGTACAGACAACACACTAGAATGAATTTTCCAGAAACTTTGGAATCACTTCCTGACTTTTCCTCCTGAGTGCCCAGGACTCTTGCTGGGCTCTCCCTGAACACAGGCAGCTCCCTGCTGCCCTCCAAGGTTTCCCAGGTCCTGTGTCGGGGTTTGGATGAATCCTGGCTGGACCCTGGTGCTCTTCAGTCTGTCCTGGAGCCTCCTCTGGTCTTTGCAGTGGCTCACAAGGGACCCAGTGTGGAATCCCACCCTTAACGGGGAGGGAGCACCCAAGATTTGTAGATGCTCGTGGTCAGAAAGAATGAAAAAGTCAGAGGGTCCACCAAAGCTTATGAAGATTTATTATTAAGTTACACACCTGGCATGGAAATTGGTATAAGTCAGTCCTTGACCTCCTCATATAAGCAATGGCAGTGGGTTTTGGATAAAGGGGTGGGGTGAAAAGGGAGGAGAAAAACAGAGAGATTAATTAAAGAGAAAGAAAGGAAAAAATAGAGAAAAACAGATGACCAGTCCTGACTCCAGCGTTGATCCAGCTGATGGAGTGTCCAGGGTCCTGGGGCTCACACACATCTGGGCTTTGTGGAGGTACCTTTTTATAGACAAGTTTTCTCCACCCTGGAGATCAGTTTCTTGCTTTCTATGCAAATTGGTTATCACATGAAGTCTGTTCTTCCTGACTTTTCTGGAAATGGGGCAGAGGCTTCAGGGGTCTTTGGTGGTCTTGATACCTCTGTTATGCATCAAGTGAAAGCGTTAGACAAGACCTGCCTTAGGTTCAGATTTTTGGCAGCAGCTTTATTCAGGTGACCCACACCTAAACTGCTCTGGCTTGTACTTTCTTAAGATTGGCAGATCAGGTCTATTATAAAATGAGTTATTTATTGAATAAACAGGAGATTAACAGACAAAAAGCCTTAAACAGAGTTACTTACTACACAGGTTAAAACCAAGAAGTAAGTTACATAAAACTGCACGGCATAAAGGTACCTAATATTATAGCCAGCAAAGAAATACCATAGATTAGGAGTAACTAGGATCAATGTAAATTACCACCAAATTATTGATGGGGTACACAGACTCTTTTCACTCAACTTTTAAGAGAGTAACTCAGAGCTGGTGTTCCAAGCCTTGAGTGATCCCCACGCATTTCCAAAGAATGTGCAGAAGAATTCTGCTTTGTTAGAGTTTAGTGTAGCTTTTATAGTTTGTAAAGTGAAGCATCTGTCAGTCAGAAATTCAAGCTTATCATTCTCTGATCTCGTTCTCAAGGTGTTTATTGTCAGCTAGGAATGCCACCTCCATGGTCCTAGAAGTACCCCACTACCAGACAGATGTCCTGGCTTGAGTTATTTCACAATTAGCAAATTCATGTGAGGGGGAAGATGTCCTGAGCTGTCGAACGAGCTGATTGGCACAACAGATAAGCGCTGGTAGGGGAACATCCTGCCAAAACCTCCCACAGTCCATTCCCATTTGCTGACCTCATTCTTGCTTCTGCGCTGTCCTATGTTGTGCTTCTCTCCAGGAGCCAGAACAAGGACTGTTCCAGGAAATTGCTGCCCTAACTTCCACATGGCCCCTTCTCCAGCCTCATCCTGTTCTTTCTCACAGTGTGTTCTTACCAACAGTCCCTGCTTGGCTGCACAGCTCTCAGTAATGAGTGTTTGAGACATGCATCAGCCCTGATCTTCTAGGCTTCTGTGTCCAGGTGTCCTTGTGGGGTTTGCTGGTACAAGAACTGGGCCCTGCTTCCCTCTGATACATCCTGGGGCCTTTGCTGGGCTTTATCAGGGACAAGCCTGCCTGGTGAGAATTCAGGATGACAATGTTGATAACATACTGATGTTTTGGTTGTTGCTCAGCTGTGCTCACCCCAAGTCAAGGAGTTTTCAGTGGCTCTTTCTCTGCCAGTGCAGAGCTGCAGACGAAGCTGTGAGAGAGCACAGCCAGGACAGGTGACCCAAACTGGCAAGAGGGATATTCCAGGCCACAGAATGTCATGCCCATATAAACTGGGGGAGTTGACTGGGAGGTGCCAATCCTTACCAAGTACTGGGTGGGACATCCATCGGTCAGTGGGTGGTGGTGAGCAATTGCATTGTGCATCACTGCTTTTTCATGGGATTTATTCCACTTCATCTTTTTCCTTTTCATTAGTATTATTATTACATTTTACTGTATTTCAAGTATGAAACTGTTCTTTTCTTTTACGAAGAGTTGAAGAGGCACCAGTGGTGCATGAACTGGTAGGTCAGCTCTGGCAATACAAAGAAAGTCTCTCTTGACTACAGAGAAGCTGGTCCAGCATCTCAAAGAGGACAGATCCTGCTATGAACGCTAAGTGTTGTTTTGCTCAGGAGAGAGGATATAGAGGGTACACACCACAGGTTACCCTGTGCTTTTACCTGTGGGATCACGGAGAAGAAATGAGGAAGTGGAATGGAAAATCTACCTCAGCCCCAGAGGCACGAGTGTGTGAATTGCAGGAAAACTAGTCATGGATGAGGTTCTTTCAGGAAAGCTGCTGCTCCAGTCGCCATCTGGCAGATCCCAAGACAGAGTGGTAGGGCTGATCTTACTCCTGATCCTATCAAAAGCAGTTCTAAGCTGTTTTTACAAGAAGTGAGTGAGGAATCCTATGACCAGGGCTAGGGGGCCCTGCATCCAGCCAGGTGGAGGAGAGGGATGGCCGGGTTTGCTGGACTGTGTGGATCTGTACTCCCACAGGACTCCAAAGCTCCAACTGACAGCAAGGGACAGGGGACTCCAATGCCATCAGGCTGTAAAGGCACACAACCCATCTGTATTTCAGGAGGGACAGGGGCATTCCAACAGCGACTCCCTTTGAGGCTGGAATCAGCCTGACTGGGAAGGAGTGGCCAAAGCACCCCACTGGACTGGCTCAGAGCTGTGCAACCTGGCTGCTTGGTGATATTCAAAAAATCCAGGACATCTGCACCACTTTCTGTGCCATTATTTATACACAGAGGCTCAGAGTTAGTAACTTCCCAAATACAGCTCCTCTATTATGACTGGATAATAATTTCCATACAAGTTATGTCATCCCAGCAAAATTCTACATGTACTCAAGGAAGAATCTTCACTTGGGCAGGACCTTTTTGAACTGTAAGAGTGATTTTTAGTATTATATTGACAATGACTTGGGTGTAGGATATATGGATCTTGGGGGTTTTGCTAAGTTGACAATAAATACCTAGACATACACCAACATCCTGATTTCCCACATCATTGAAGAGATTTAGTTCCAGGATGTCCTTGACTAAGGGTTGCAGCTGCTGCCTCTTCTACTGACATACATCTTGATTTACTACATCCTTAAAGAGGAGTTAGTTCCAAGATGTCCATGAGGGAGGTCTAAGGGATGCAGCTGCTGTCTCTTCCATTGATTACATTTCCCTTCTAACCAAATATGCCTGAAAATACACAAAGATCTTATATTAAGGAATGCCCTGACTTTAGAAAACTTTGATATTGTAACACAGGTGTTTCCCTCTGAACACCAGGAAATACTTTATTACTTGAGGGTGACAAAACCCAGGTAAGAGTTCTCCATCCTCGGAGATATTCCAAAGCCATGTAGACAGGGGTGGTTGGTTGATTTTGGATGGCTGCCACATGCCCAGAAAGATGCTCTGTGACTGCCCCTCCTCAAGAAAATGACAATTCACAGACTAGTAGGAAAAGAAGAGTAATTTTTCAGGAAAACTCACCTTCCACAGGAAGACTATTGTGGATACAAATATGCTGGCAGCAAGAATCTTTCTTGCTTCTTTCCAATCCCGTGGGATACTCTTCTCTCGCACAGAAGATATTTGTAGAGTTCTATAAACTATGAACACCTGCGACCTTGCAAAGCCTTGTTTATAGTACAGTAGAAAAATATTTTGACAATGGATGTTTTAGGATTTTAGCCAATCACCCCAAGGGGTGGATGATCCTTTGACCAATTAGACTATGAAGAAATAAGTCTATAAAAGAGTAGTAAAATAATTAAATAAATCAATCTTGCTGCACAATTCCTGCCTGCTGGATCTCTCTTCTCGTCCCTACCACTGCGGGACACTGTGATAGACTTTTTTCCATAAAATGAGGAAAAAACATTTCTTTTTATTGAGCACATAAAATTTCCCTGACAAAAATGTTCATTCTGATACGTAATGTAAAAACTTCACAGCTCACTACCTTAGCGCTGGAGACAAAATTAGGCAGCAGCCTGATTACAATGTGATTTGATCATTGCCTGTACATTATTGACATTTGAAATGCATAGTAAACTACTCATCATCATCATCAAACTCCTGCACTATTATCAGAGGCTCAGGGCCAGGGTTTTCAGTAGCTGGGCCTGTGGAGAAGAAGGGAATGAATTTGCCTTCCTGGCTGCTGCCATCAGCAATGCTAAAAGTGTAGAGAGTTGCTCCTGTACGGACATTGTAAAATCTCAGCTTCTTGGCTGGGATGTTCAGGAAGATCCCAATCTTGTGCAAGTTCCTACTCACACTCAGACGGGTCCAACGATCTGTGTAGGCCCAATAGTCTCGTCCATCTGCCAGCCCTATGGCCCAGAAGCCATTCTGAGGGCACAGAGTCAATGGCCCTTTGCGAGTCACAGATTCCCAGGCAATACCCACGGCCCAGCTCCTTCTTTTCCCAACAGACACTTCCCAGTAGTGTTTCCCAGATGTGTATCCTTCCTTTGCCAACACAAACAGATGGGAATCAAATCTCTTCTCATTGCTGGGCACTTGTCTGATGACACCTGTATCTTTCAGACTCTTCCCATCTGCAGAGATTTCCAATCTGGGATGAGCCGTGTCAGCATCCAGGGTGACATCCCCTGCAATGGTCAGGTCAGGCCATGAGGAGCAGAAAACACAAGCTCTGCTTTCCTGAGCCTTTCCCTTCTGTGCCCTCAGCCCCCTCCCATTTGTCCTTCCCCCCTCCACACTCAGGAGCACTCAGCAGCCTCAGGGCACATTGAGCTTCTCCCTCCCCTCCCACCATGTCCCTTCCCTGGGCTGCTGCCAGAGAGAGTGGCAGCCTGCAGGCACCAAATGCCAGGCACTGCTCCAGTGCTGCTGGGACTGCAGCAGGCAGCTCCAGGGAGGAGGCTGTGGGGCTAAACCCTCTCCCTCCATTTCTCCATTGCTGGGGGGTGGCCTGAGGAAAAGGACCAGGAGTTGACAGCAGCTGGAATGAGGTTTGGGTGTCAGGATTAACTCCATGGCAAAGTCTGAAGGGGATTTTCAAGATTTAAGCAGTTTCTCCTCACTAACAGGAGAGCACCAGTGTAGGATATTGCTTGCACATTGATTAGAGTGGAAGAGTGATCTGCAGTGCCACAAGGATAAGGGAATGTTTCTTGCCTCAGCTTTCCATGCTCATCAGAGGATGGGATGAACCCCTGGCAGGACTCGAGCAAGGTGCAATGTCATGAACTGAGAGCCTCTAGCTCAGCTCAGGTTGAAAGGAGAAGGAGCTGCTCCTGCTGTGGAGCAAGATCATGTCCAGACACTTTTCCTGAGACGCCCAAGAGGCCAAAGCAGGAGTGGGAGTTGGGGCTGCAGTGGCCACTGCAAGCCAGCTGTGCCTGCTCCCCACAGCTGAGAGGGCTCCTGACAAGCACAGGCAAGGCCTTGGGCAGCACATGGCAGTGAAAAAAGTCATCAAACCACCCTTCCCTGAGTGTGTTCACCCAACAGCTCTCTGAGGGAGTGGGATGTGTTTTCCAGAGCTGCACTCAGGCTCTGAGGTCTCTCCTCCATCATCTCCCCTGTGCTTACCTTTGTAGGACTCTACTTTGGAAAGTTCTGTGGGAAAAAGAGAAAAGCAGTAAATGAGCAGATTTGTCAAGATTTGCTGGGCCCCCGTGTGCTCAGACACAACCCAAGCTGTTGGCCAAAAGGACGAGGTTCTCCTGCAGTAACACACTTGTTGTCTAAGTTGGGGAAACCTCAGGTACCCTGGGCCATCCTCCAAAGGGAGCAAAGCCGGAGGCCCTGGGGTGCTTGGTCCTTAGGCAGCAAGAACTCCAACCAGCCCTGAAATCCAGGCAGGAGTTCTTGAGGAGAAGGAAGAAGATGCCATGCCATGCTGGTGGCAGGAGAGAAAGGACGGGGAACAAGTGTGTTGGAATTTAGCACTTTTCCTTTTTGTTTTCTTTATCTTAGGGAATTTTCTCCCATTTTGTTTCAAAGAAACAATTACAACTGGTAAGAGAGACAAAAGAAGTGACTGCAGAGAAGGGGGAGGAGTGTAGGAGGCTGCTCTATCCTAGCTGAGGGGCATTCTCTTGGGACGGGCAGAGGTACTGTGAGATTTGGGCTGGGGGAAGGGGCAGGGCACAGCTCCTCGCTGGCTCTCTCACTCGTCGGCATCGGAGGGGGAAACTGTGGGGAGAATTCATCACCAGGGGAGGCTCCGTCTCCTGCTGCCTTCTCCTACTGTGAGTGAAACTCTGCTTGTGGGAGTGGCGATTGCACTCGGACATTATTAACATCCTACCTCACTAAAAAAGGACCTTCACTATCTGCGGGGGTGCCTCACCCCCACTCCAAGGGAGCCTCTCCTGGCCGTGTTTGGGAGCTGGGCCGCAGCTACCTGGGCCCGCCCTGTCTCTGCTACAGTTCTGGATTTTTTTGCTACACTGTAACTCAGCATTGAGTGCCTGCTGGGACACCCCGCAGCCCCCGCTACAGCTGTGGAGTTTCTGATACATCTTATCACTCCGGGATTTTGCTTGTCTCTGCTGTTCCATCTTGCTGCTTCCGAGGTTCTTGCTACAGCTCATTTCACTATCCAGAGGGGCACTATCCCTAGGGGTTTGTGAAGGAAGCCCCATTTCCATCCCTTCCGCCCGCTGTGTCCACTGTTGTCCAAATGGAGAGGAAGACAACGGAGCTCGCGCCACAGCGCCCCCTGCAGCCGCGGAGGACTCATCGCACCCACCCTGCCCAGCCAGGAGCCACCAGCGCCCCTGCCGGCCGTGAGCAGAACTGCGCCAGAGGGGGAAGTTCCTGTGGCAGGGAGAAGGCTGTCATTGGGACTCTGGTTTTGTTTGTTGTTGCTGCCATTGTTGTTGTTTGTTTGCCTTGATATGCATACTAGTAAAGAACTGTTATGCCTTTTCTCATATCTTTGCCTGAAAGCCGCTTAATTTCAAAGTTATAATAATTCAGAGAGAAGGGGGTCATATTCTCCATTTCAAGGGAGGCTCCTGCCTCCTTGAGACACCTGTCTTTCCAACCAAAACAAAGGGAGATGAATTTCTCTGCAGGAGACCTCTCTGATTTGCCCTACACTGGGAGGAGCTGTAGCTGCAGGGCTTTTCACTGGTCCCATCTGCTCTAGGCATGCTCCTTCCCCACAGCAGCCCAGCTGCTGCCTGAGATTCTACTGGTGCCAACTGACCATCCCCCAGGCCAACATGTCCAGAGTGACTTAAAATCTGCTCATTTTCCATAGTAATTTCCAAGTCTAAATCTGGAAGCAGAGATCCACACAGTGTTGTCAACTCTTTGCTCTACGTGACACTAAGGCCGACACTTGACACTCCCCTACTCTACCATGACACACACACACCGTTCTTTTAGCCACTTCTACTCACGTTTTTCAGAATCTCCAAGAGAAAACAGTAAATCAAGGTGTGTGATAATTTTGTTTCCCAGACATGGGGCCTGTGGCTCCAGCTTGCTCCCTTGGAGGTCCAAGGAAGACTAAAGCTTGTTGTGAGATGAGCTTCGCCTCTCCTTCCTTTCCAGATGGGAAAGAGAGGCCAGAGGAATGGCCAGACCACGGACTACAAAGGAGATGGCCTTTCACATGAGAAGGGGCTCCCAGGAACCAAAGGTGACTTTCCTGCACTAGTTTCCCCTGGAGACACTTGTCAGGCTGATCGGGAGCTTCTGAGCTCAGGAAGTGAGGCATGACTTGCCCAAGGCCTGAGCCCTTATGGTCCGTCTCGGGCTCTCACACCCCTGTGCTCCTTCCCTCCCAAAATATCCAACTCCCAGGGATATATCTGGGAAGAAGAGAACAAAGACCCTCTCACCTCTTTGGAACTGTTTTGGATGGACTGACTGCTGGAGGGCTGTGGAAAGAGCAAAGGACCTGTGAGTTGTCCAAAGGGCTTGGCAAAGGCCTGATGGGCAGGATGGAGGGTTGGGATGATCCCCCTCCCTCTCTCCAAACAGCATCTGTGGGCTATGGGAGACACCCCTCTGTTGTGAGGAAGGTGAGTGTGTAGGAGGACGTGCAGGTGGACACGTTTAGCACATCGTGTGTCATGGAGAGCCCACGGTACACACTGCCTTCAGAGACACGGGAGAGAAGAGGGACCTTGACCACCTGCAGCTGGCACCTCAGTGTTCAGGTGTCTGAGTGGGTGGGACAGAAAAGCTACTCATCCAGGAAAGTCTGTCCCTCTCCATCCCCTTGGAGGAGCTGTGGAGGACAACCTCACTGGATGATTTGCCTGTAGATCAGCTTTTGCCTAGAAAGATGAAGTTCTGCTGGGGAATGGCCCTGCTCACCTTGTTTGTTCTCCAGCTCTGTTCTGAGGAGCTGTAGGTCACGCTGTGTGGACACCTGCATATTATGGAGAATTTGCTGGAGATTTTGCAGTGGATGGGAGTTCTGCTGAAGATCCTTCTGCCACATGGATTCCATGATTGTTGTGGTATTTCCTTCCTCTGTCATTCCTGTGAAATAGACAGGTGTCACTGAGACAATGATTTTCCCTCCCCTAAGTGAGGTCTTGTCCCACTTATGACACGGAGCCTTTCTTCTGAGAGAGGACCAAGAAGATGCTGTTCTTACATTCCCTTCAGAGATGAGGGAGAGCAGAGAGCAGTTGCCATCGCAGCATCAAAGGTGTTCCACATGCCTGGAAGAGCTGCTCCCAAGGAAGTTCTGCTCAAAGTGCCCAATTTGAGGAGGGAACAGACTCACAGGATGGTTTTCCTGTAAAGTAGCGTTTTCCTTCAGAGATGAAGGCCTGCTTGGGAATGGTCCTGCTCACCTTGTTTGTTCTCCAGGTCTGCTCTGATCATCAGAAGTTCATGCTGTATTGACTCCTGCATGTTCTGGAAAGCTTGCTGCAGAGCTTGAAATTGTTGGGAGAGCTGCTGGAGCTCCTTCTCTGGCCTAAATTCAAGGGTTTGTGAGGTATCTGCTTCCTCTGTTTTTCCTGTGAAGAAAGAACAGTATCACCAAAACACTTCCATTGCCTTCCTGAGGGTAAAGGGGGGTAGCCATCTGCATCAATACCCTGATAAGGACAGTAGAACAGAACAGCATGTACTCTTACCAAGGATGGTAGAACACAACAGCACAGCTTTGGAGAAATAAATAAAGGATGTAACTTAGGCAAACAGAAGTCATGCAAAAGGTGAGCAGGATGCCAGCTCAGCTCTGCAAGGCTAACAAAGTAGAATTTATGCAAAACAACAATATTGCACTTACTCACAAGCGGAGGTAGAGGAACAGTCACCTAAAAAGGATACTGGATGTTGGAGACAGACCCCAAAGAACCATATAAGAACTTCCGACAACGGGTGTGACTATATCAAATAAAGTCAAAGGAAGTGGTGATACCTAATGAACATGTAATCAGTGTGTCTCTGTTCACCCAACACTAATGGCACTCGAATGGAGGAAGGATCCCCTGAGTAACCAGTGTGCTGCAATAAAGGAATTCTTGCTTCATAGAATCAGGCTGTTAAGTCAATTTCTTTGAATCAGCCCAAAAGTTCTGATTCAAAGTCTCTGGCAGGGTATCTTTCCTTAGGCCCTCCCAGTCCCTGTGAGCCCTCCTGAATATCTTCTGGAAAGATGGTTGCAAAGTGCTGAGTTTGTTGGGAGAGCTGCTGGATGTTCTTCTGTCCCATGGATTCCAGGATCCCTGTGCTTTTTGCCTTCCTTGGCCTTTCTATGAAAAAGCTGTGCCACTGAGACACAGTCTCCTTGAAAGGGAGATCATCCCATTCGCTCTGAGGATACTCAAATCCTCTGTTTTGAAGTGTGTCCTGTGTCGCTGAGCCCCATGCCGCTGCCTGGAGGGTAGGCCCTGGGGCACCAAACCTGGCTCTGGAGGACCTTGGGAGAAGCTGAACAGGACTCTAAAAATCCACCATCTTTCTCCACAACAAGAAGGTTTATTATCTAACATTATTCATTTTCTCTTGTGCCTGCATGCACCCTGCTTGTTAATTAAACAGGGTTTTTTTCACTTTTCTCCAGGAACTTCCTTTCAAAACTGTTGGGGAGGGGCTGCTGAAAACTGCCTTCCATTAGAGGACATGTTCATCTCAGGATGTTTCCTCCTAATTTGTCTCAAACCAAGACATCCTGGAACTCAGCTTCACAGAATCATTTCTACCTTTTCCCCAAGTAGGAACACCAATGAATTTGGCTGTGTTTGCCTGCAAGAGACTTTAGGATGAAAAATGTCCACTGCTTCCCACAGGAACCGAGAAAAGCTCACACAGTCTCCCCCTGCTCATCTGCTGGTAGCCTGACACAAGGATGAGACTAAGGGAATCATAGAATGGTTTGGATTTGAAGTGCCTTAAGGATCATCTCATTCCAACCCCAATGCTATTTACATGGACACCTCCCACTCGACCAGGTTGCTCAATGCCACATTCAGTCTGGCCTTCAACAATTCCAGGGATGGAACAGTCACAGTTCTCTGGGCAGCCTGTGTCTCACCACCTTCACAGGGAAGAATTTCTTCCTAATATCTAATCTAAATTTCACCTCCTTCATCTTATGTCTGTTCTCCTTGTTCTGCCACTCCGTGGCCTTGGAAACAGTCTCTTCACAGCCTCTTTAGAAGCCCCCTTAACTATGGGAAGGGGCTCTAAGGTCTCCCCAGAGCCTTCTCTGCTCCAGGTAGAGGAGCCCCAACTCTCTGAGCCTGTCTCCACAGCAGAGATGTTCCAGCCCTGTGACCAACTCAGTGTCCTTCCCCTGAACTCATTCCAGGAGGTCCATGTCTTTCTTGTGCTGGGGGTCCCAGATCTGGATGCAGCACTCCAGGTGGAGTCTCGCAAGAGCAGAGTGGAGGGGTAGAATCCCCTCCCTTGACGTGCTGCCCACGCTGCTTTTGATGCGGCCCAGGACACAGTTGGCTTTTGGGGCTGTGAGCACAAACTGCTGAGACGTCTTGAGTTTCTCATCAACCAATAGCCCCAAGTCCTTCTCCCCAGGGTTGCTGTCAATCCATCCTCAGTCATGCCTGTGCTTGTGCTTGGGATTGCCCTGGCCCAGGTGCAGCACCTTGCACTGCACTTACTGAACTTCATGAGGTTCTCACAGGCCCAGCTCTCCAGCCTGTCCAGGTCTCTCTGGATCCATCCCTTCCCTCCAGTGTGTGACTGCAAAACACAGCTCGGTGTCATCAGCAAACGTGCTGAAGGTGCCTTGATCCCACTGTCCTGTGTCGCCAACAAAGATATTAAACAGCACTAGTTCCAATACCTACCTCTGAGGAACTCCTCCTTTAGTGCTTAAAGAAAGGAGAAGGAACCCAAGTAGTGAGAGGCTGTGCCTTTGAAAGCTTTAGTCTACCAAGTACATGGAATACCCTCTGCTAGAGGAGAACACGTCTCTCCTCAAAGAGGGACGTCCCTCTGACCAAAGTCACCCCAAAGGCCAGGCCTCCTTCTGTGCACTGGAAGGAGTTCTGCAGGTAACGTGCTCTGGGGAGAGACCTTGACTGGCCTTGCTTCTCTGCCGTGGCACATTGTCACAATCCACTAATACAAGCGGGGGTCACGATGGTTCATTTATCGATCTCCGAGTGCAAAAGGACACAAGGGATTTCAGTTTTAATCAGAACAGTGCACCTTTATTAAGTGCCCACAACACGGTAATGCGATAGAGGTGAGAGAGAGAGAGAAAAAAAAACAAAGTAAAAGAGTAGAGAGGAACAAACGGGGGGGTGGGGGGGAGAATAGCTACCAATGGATGAGACGAAGTCCTCGTGGCCTTCTGCCAATAGATTCGTCTTCTTTCTGTGGGGAGATCTCATCTCAGTTATTTCAGGAAGTCCCTTTATAGTCCTTTTCAGAAGCGAGGGGCAACTGGCCAAGAGGTGGGGGAAATCTACGGCCATTGTTATGGGGCCCATTGCTTTGGGAAAACAGGCACAGGACAGGTGTACAGGACAGGTCATACAGGACAGGTCATTCCTTTTCGCTTAAGTGCAGTCCTTCCTGCTTTGGCAACAAGAACGATGCAGTCCATTGTGACCTGCACTAATTTCCTCAGGAATGAATACCAGTTCCCAGTGGGCACACCTGCAGGCAACACTTGGCAGACATCCCACCTCAGCCAGGCCAGGACTCCTGTGCTCAGTCTCTGTCCTTGGTGATGATTGTGAGACAGATGAGGGATCTTCGGACTGTCTCTTACACACATCACAGCCCAGACGTTCCCGAGGATGGCCATAGCCAAGAGCAATGGGATCCAGTTCAATTATGCTGGATTCCATGGACATTCTTTTTATCTTGGACATGGCACTTCTTGCACTCAGATTCTGGCCATTACAGTCATATGGAAAAAAAAAAAATCAAACCAGAAAAAGGAAATTTAACTAAATCTTTCCCACAGCAACTAAAATACTGAACATACTTTGAGAGAGAACATGTTACTCAGCAGCCTAAGAAGCATGAGCTCCTGTCAACCCAGAGCCTGACAGAAGTGCTGGGGGTCATTGATCCCACTGCTCTGATGCTCTGCTGAGCTGTGAAGGTGCATTGGCTGCCAAAGTACAGCACCACGTGGGCTTTCACAGCAAGGTTGCTCAGGCCTCACTCTGTGTTGGGGTTCCTCCCGCCTGCCATGTGGTCCTGGGAGAGGGGCCCTGGGGGGGGAGACACGGGGTTTCCCTGCTCCCTGGTCAGCCTCGTTCCCCATTGGTTGTTTTGTGTTCCCCTGCTCAGGCAAGGACCCTCGGGTCCCATGATTGCTGCAGTTTCCTCAGCATCCGCAGCCATGCAGCTGGGAAAATAAACATCTCTGAAAATATCCACCAAGAATGGGTCCATATATTTCTTTCCATAGGCCTCACTGGCTGATACGCATGTTGCGGTATCCCCACTGTAACAAATGGTAGAAAATGCGGGCAGAACGATCCCCGATCCCTAAGGACAGCGACTGATTTGTGAGTAAACTCTGGATTTCTCTTCTTGTTTTTGTTTTGCTGTTCCATATCTAAACTATGGAGGAACTGTGGAAAGTCTCTTGGCTCTCAGAGCAGCTAATGGACATTTATCTTAAACTTGAAAAGATTCTTGAACAACGATTTGTAAATTTTAGCTTAATTCAAGCTCAAAAGGAACTGAAACACTTCCTTTCATGGTTGTTTAATAACTTTTTCTATGTTTCTTGGGACTTGATCCTTACCAAAGACTTTTGGAAGACTGGACACAGTTAATTTCTGAGTCAAAATATATGCCGATGGAAGAATATTTTCGTGAATATTATTTAATTACCGATACTGTTGAACAATGTCAGCTGTGTCCTTGCGAAGGGACTGTGCGACCCAGGCCACGTGTGCCGAGTGGTCTCCGAGCAGCAGCGAGGCAGTTCCTGTGCGTGGGGGGAATGGCGCGAGCTGCAGTGTTGGCAGCTCAGCAGGGCACAGTAGGAGCGGCACGACCCAGTGGTGCCCGCCCGGCCCTGTGCAGTGCGTGATGGAGTGAGCCCCGTGAATGCCCAGCCGAGACGGGCAGTGCGTGGGCGGCAGCTGGTGACAATGGCTGTGGAGTGGAGTCGCCCCCAGCTGAAACACATGCTGGAGCAGGGCACAGGGGGATCGTCTCTTGGAGGCCTGGCCGAGACCTGGGCACGGCACCAGGCAGCGGCAGCGCAGCTGCGACCAGAGGTGGCAGCAGCGGCAGCATGTGGGGAGCTGAGCGGCGCAGCCCAGCCTGGCCCGCGCGGCCCCAAATGCGACCCTGGGAAGAGTGCGCAGGCACGAGCAGCCCCAACAGCCCCAGCAGCCCTGGCAGCTCTGGCAGCTCCAATGTGGGAATGAGTGAAAACGAAAGTGAAACCAGGAACACAGCAAGACAGAAAACAGCAACCTTTCAAAATAAAGAAAAATTCATCGTAGCTAAGGCTTTAGGAATAATAAAATTGTATAATGTTAAACAAAACGATGGTTTTATAACGAGATGTGACAACCAGCAAGACATATTCGTTCATAGAACTGCTATTAAAAAGAATAACCCCAAAAAATACACCTTAAGCTTAGGAGATAGAGAAGTGGTAGAGTTCAGGATTATTCAAGGAAGGATAGGCCTGCAAGCAGCAAATGTCACTGGGCCTGATGGTGTTTCTGTGAAAGGCAGTATACGTGCTAAAAATCATAGTCATGTTAGACAATATCTCCATTGTAAGCACCCCCTATAGTCTCCCTTTCCTAATCCTACCTTTCCCCTCTATCCTATAACCTATTATCCCCAGTGTATTCCAATCCTTTTTTTCACCCATGGTTTCGCTCACAAAATCATGCCTTTGCCAATTGTTTCCCCAAAAATCCCTTTCCAATGCTGAGTGGGGGATGAAGAAGGGGAGGGAAGAATTTAATTATTGTTGTTTAGAGTTCCAGCAGGTACAAATGGAAGAAACCCTCTCCTGCCTCAGTTTCTCCACAAAGCATGCTCAGAGAATCCTGTCTCCCTTCTGTCAGCCTTAAGATGTTCCAGAGAATCTGTTTGGACATTTAAAGACTCAGGAGGGTGGCTTGTTTTGTTTTGAAACTGTTATTATGTTTATCCAGTTGTTTTCAATGTTAAGTTTTAAATCTCTTTTTGTTAAAAATAAACGGGTGAAATGTTGGGGTCCCTCCCCCCTGCCATGTGGTCCTGGGAGAGGGGCCCTTGGGGGTAAGCACAGGGTTTCCCTGCTCCCTGGTCAGCCTCGTTCCCCATTGGTTGTTTTGTTTTTCCCTGCCCGGGGGAAGGACCCTTGGGTCCTGGGATTGCCGCAGTTTCCTCGGCATCCTCAGCCATGCAGCTGGGAAAATAAACATCTCTGAAAATATCCACCAAGAATGGGTCCATATATTTCTTTCCATAGGCCTCGCTGGCTGATACGCATGTTGCGGTATCCCCACTGTAACAACTCTGCCCCTTCCCCTCCTGACACCCCACACAGGGATTGTTCTGCTCCTGCCCTTCTCCTCCCAGAACCTCCCCTGACAGCTCTCCTTCATGCCTGGAAATTGCTTAACAAGTCAATTGGGTTCTTGAGGCTTGGCTTGGGACTTTGGTTTTTCCTCTGTCAGCACATGGCAGAGCTGATCAGGGTGGGAAGGAGCACAGGAGGTGTGTAGTGGGGTCTCCTGCTCAGAGCAGGGTCTGCCCTAAGGACCAAGCTGAGGGCTCAGGGCTTCAACCAAACGGGTGCTGAACACTCCTGACACCAGAGAGGTCAGGTTTGTATCTCCCAGTGGTGCTGCAGAGAGGGACACCCCAGCCAGGTGAGAGCTACACCAGTGTGACACTCATCTGCTGATGGGAGGGATAACGATAACTTTTAACAGGGTTGGAGGGGGCTGTGAATGTCTGTGTCATTGAGGGGGTTAATCTTGATTCCAGCAACCAGTTCTGTGAAGAGAGGGAAACAGGATGTGCAGGATGGTAGCAGCAGGACAGAAGTGCCTTAATAGAACAGAAGACTCTGCAGGGGAGTCATGTAGCCCTGAGATGAGAAGTGTGGTTAATGTAGGATGAGGAGCCAGCATTGCTGGGACAGCTACTCTGTCGGCACCACTCACCTCTTCCCAGACTTTCCAGGTTTTCTTCCCTTTTGATCTGATGTGACAAGTATTCCTGGGCTCCCCCATGGGAATGAATTCCTGTACTCTGCTTGCAGAGTGAGAGGCATTGCTCTCCCACATAGATGAAGTCTGGAAAAAAGAAGCCAGACAACCATGGTAACCTCATATCCAGAAGCATGGGGATCTCCTGCCCAGGGGGTGAACTTCAGTGAGATGGCGAAAAAAGACTCCCTCTCCTCAGGGAAAAGGCAATGCCATAGGATAGGGCATGACCATCACAAGCCTTCCCCCAGGGAAGAGCATGTCCCTGCAAGCAGGGCACTCAAAGCACAGCTGCAGGGAAAGAGCTTGCCTGACATCCCAGGGAGGGTGGGATGGAACACTGTCCAACCTGTCCCAGTGTACCCTGGCCTGGCCTAGCCTGGCACACTGTTCCTCTGTCCTTCCCTGGCTGTTTGTGTAGGGGACCAGTCCAGGTGCATGTCCATTCCTGACACCTGCACAGGAGAATGTGAATGCACAGAACTCAAGAGGGGCAAGTGATGTGAGGTCAGGAAAGCTGTAAAGAATTGATATTCCAGGGGAGTTCCACTCTCAGAGGTTTGCTACTCCAAAGGAGATCCTTATTACAGTTCCTTTCAATGTCATACTTGGTCACTAAATGACCTGCTGCACAATGAGCTTCTCTTGCCTTAGAGAATACTTTCTAGTTCAAAGACCTTGGAGAAGGACTCACTCCTCCACTCAATTAGAGATTCAAACACAGTTCTTCAGTTCCCTGCCCTAGGAAAGAGCCCAGTCTCTGTGAGACTTCCTGAAGGCTTGAACAAGGCATGTTGGGCAGCATGGCGGGCAGGAATGACCCCACTCCATCTCTCCAGACACCATCTGTGGGCCTTGAGAGACAATGGTTTTTGTCATGAAAGGTGTGATGGGGCATCCCCCACCTGCCCCTGGGGTGATACTGTGGTCTCAGCAATGTTCACTGGGCCTCAGCCTTGGTCAGTGGCCCCTGAGATGGACATGGGCCCTGTGTGTGGCCAGGGAAAGGTCCCTGGACACTGGGCAGAGAGTGCTGGGTGCTGCCAGTGCCCTCCCCTGCCCCAACCTCATGCACTGCCCAGAGATGCCCCTGAACTGAGCAGGAGAGCATGCGGGGGGCTCATCAGTCATGGGCACAGACACACAGGGTGTGCACAGCCCAGCTTTGTGGCACCAGGAGTGTGGCAGTAGGACAAGGGCGGTGGAGAAAGGGACCAAGACAGGGACAGGACTTCAAGGAGGGAGCCTTAACAAGTATGAAGCAAAGAGAGACCTCACAGTTCCCACTCTCTTCAAGGACAAGGCAGAGAAGAGGGACCTTGATCCCTGCAGAGAACACTCCAGCATGGAGGTGTTTCACTGTCACGGAGCACAAAAGCTGTTGCCCATATAAAGGGAATGTAAGGACAACAGCCAGCCTTCAAACCCAGGGGAAATGGGATCCAGCAGAGTCCAAGCTGTCCTGGTCTGTGCTGGGAAAAGCCCACTGCCAGGGCAGCTCTGGGCTCCTGGGCATCTGCTTGGGGATGGGAAATATAACAAAGGACTTTCTGGAGGCCTTTGGAAGTGAGAATTCCTGGAGGAGTGAGATTGTTTGTGCTGGACTCTTACGTACAACAGGCCTCTAGATCTTCTTTCTAGGCAGGGTTTTGTTTCCACGTGGTGTGGGTAAGACCTAGAACTCACTTGCACAGAAATGCATCTGTCTTTTGCCCCTGGAGGAGAACCAAGGGGATTCCTCCTTTAGGGGTCAAAGAAAGGAAAGGAAATCCCAGAAATGATGGGCTGTGCCTTTGAAATCTTTAGCAATTGGAAGGAATACCCTCTGCTAGAGTACGACGTGTCTCTCATCAGAGAGGGACATCCCTCTAATTATCCCACCCAAAAGCCAGACCTTCTGGTGTGCTCTGGAAGGGGTTCTAAAAATAAGCTGTTTAAGAAATAGACCCCAGCTGGCTTTGCTTCTCTCAGGGATAGCACATGACATTCCAGAGGTTCCCCCTGATGACCACAGAGAAGAGGAATGGAATCCAGGACACTTACTTGTCTTCTTGAATAGGTTTCCTGGGATTTTCTCAAGCACACACAAAGAAATCTGAATTACTGGACATCAGATTCATATGAAAATAAAATAAAAAAGAAAAGGAGGAAGTTTAACAAGGACCTTTCCCTAAGGAACTCCAGGACTGCACTCAGCAGGTTCTCGGGCAGAGCACATCATGCAGCCAGCCCAGGAACCATGAGGTGCTGTGACCCAGGAGCCCGACAGCAGTGCTGGGGGGTTTCTGACTATCAGGGCCCACTGAGGCTCTCCTGGGCCATGAAGCTGCCTCAGCAGCTGCCACAGCATTCAGGCACCACTCAGATGCTACTGCTGAGTCTCACCAGAACACAGCCACCCATGGGAGGGTGAGACTCTCCTCCTTCACACTGCAGGGGAGGAGAAGTTCCTTTCTTGTCTCTCAGCAGATTCATTTGAGCCTGTCTCCTGAAAGCCTTGCTGAGCAACACCCCTTCTGGAGGATGACGTGTCTGTCGTCAAAGAGGGACGTCCCTCTAACCAAAGTCACCCCGCCCTGAAGCCAGGCCTCCTTCTGTGCCCTGGAAGGGGTTCTGCAGGTAACGTGCTCTGGGGAGAGACCTCGACTGGCCTCCTTTCTCTCTGTGGTGACACATTCCATGGCAGAGGTTCCCCACAACGACCACAGGCAAGAGCAATGGGATCCATCATACTTACGTATGAACTCAGATAAGCCTCCCATATTTGGGGTGCACTGCCACCGCCTCTCTATTTCTGACCATTAGGTTCACATGAAAGGAAAAAGAAAAAAGAAATGTAGGAAAGTTCACCAAAAGCTTTCCCTAAATCTTTACAGGAATGCACTGAAGAGATTTTTTGGACATATCCCTTACACTATGCAAACTCTGATTTACTTGGGGGTTTAAAGTTACTTATTTTCCCTTCCATCACTGTCTAAACAGAAGAAACACAGCTCTTACCAGTTCCTTCAGACAGTTCCTTGTTTCTTGTCCCTTGTGTCCTTTTCTCAGGGTTCACTCTGCAATGCAAAGGAAAAGGGGGCCCAAATCCATGTAGTGGACACAGAAGAGGGGAGGGGAGTGGAGGGGATGGGAGGGAAGGGGAGGGGGAAGGGGAGAAGAGAAAAGAGAAGAGAAGAGAAAAGAGAAGAGAAGAGAAGAGAAGAGAAGAGAAGAGAAGAGAAGAGAAGAGAAGAGAAGAGAAGAGAAGAGAAGAGAGAAGAGAAGAGAGAAGAGAAGAGACAGTTGATGAGACACTATTGTACTCCTAGTTGGTCCCTAACCCATCTTGGCTTCACTGGAGCTCTCTGAGAATTCTCACAGCCAAACACATAATCTTCCTTGGTCAAAATTAATATCTACCTCTGCAGAGTGAAGAACCCAGTTTAACCCCAGCTACAATTTTCCACAGAGGCACAGCAAGGGGACCATCGTCCATGTGCTTATTCCTGCAGACTAACTCCAATCCTGGAGTTTACCCTGAACGAGCTTTGGAGGATGGACAGTGATGCGTTGGATTCACCTTGGCTGGCTGCTAAATGCTCACCAAGCTCCTCTATCATTCCTCCTCCTCAACGGGGGAGAAATATGACTGAAGAGCTTGTGAGTTGACATAAAGCCTGGGAGATCCCTCACCTGTTGCCATCATGGCAAACCAGACTCGGCTTGCAGAAGGTTATTTTTATGTTCTTGGCAAATCACAACACAGCAGCAAGGGGAGAAACAAAGGCAGAAATAAAAGTGCCTCACTGTCCCCCTCCCCTCCTCCTCTTCCACAGGGCTGGCTGCACAAGACATTGCCTCGGCAGCCCTTCCCACAGAGCAGCTGTTCCCTTTGGACCAGATCCATGAGAGCAGCCATGACCAGCTGAAGGCAGGAGGCAGAGACAGGGGCTGACCTGCTTGTTCCCCAGGAAAGTCTGCTCAGGGCTGTGCCAGTTTGGCAAATTTGGAAATATATCCTCTGAGAGAAGGCAGGTTACAACCACCCCTCCCCCACCAGGTTTGGGGAAAAAAAAGATTTTCCTCGAAGGAAAGTGCAAGAGATAAAAACTATTTAACAAACACACAGGAAAAGGACAACAATGCTAAATAATAAAAAAACCTCTCGCTCTGCTGAGAGAAACCTGAGAAAATTTCAGAGTCCTTCCATAGTCTCTCCCCCTCCTTGGAGCTTGGACGGGGTGGTGGGCCCACCTCCAGGGCCAACGCCTCAGTGAAAATTCCTCCCAATGTATTCTGATGTTGAAACCGTCCAGCAGAGAAGAAGGGAAAAATCGGAGTCCCAGGAAAACAAAGTTCAACTCTCTGGAGGAAAAGGAGCTGAAAAAACTGGCTGGAAAGCTGGCTAGAAAAAAAACAAGCAGAGTTCCTTCTCCAGCTCCCGCCACTGCTGTTAGAAGCAAGAGGAATCTGTATCTCTGTGTGTCCTTGAAACATGAAAACAAACTGCAAAAGTGCTTTGAAGAGTTTGCTCGGGTTTTTTTCCTCTCCCCCCTCTCAGGCTCAGTTTAAAGGCATAGAAAGGCACAAAATTAATTTCTGGGCATAGAACAGCAATATGGGGTATAACATCATAAAGTCACCCCAAGACAGGGCACAGCTCATGGGTGGAAATCATGGAGTGTAAGGCGGAGAGTACCAGGGGCTCACAACACTGCTGAGGAATGGATTTACCCGTGGGAATGTGTCTGTTTCTGAAGGGTGTTCAGCTGACAATGGCACAGACAGCTGCCCTATGTCACCACAGGGTGGTCACCTCACAAAGAGGGACAGAGACAAAGCAGAGACATTTAACGCTCCTTTGCCTCTGTCTTAACGCTGATGATGGGCCATAGAGGGCCCAGAGCCCTGAGCTGGAGAACCATGACTGTGAGAGTGATAAACTCAAAAACCCCCCTGAACTGGTGTAGGATTTACTGATCCAGCTGGATCCCTGTACTTCTATGGGGCCTGAGGGAATTTGTCTGAAAATACTCAAAGCCCTGGTGTGGGAGACAGAGGAGTAGAAACTCCTGCAATTAAAGGAGGCTTTGATTTACAACCCTAGAAGAGACTAGGTCTGGCTTAATTGACAGAGATTTGTGGACTTTAAGCAAAAGGATTATAAACTTGTGTTCCTATCATTATAAGTAAAATTGTACACTGGGTGTTTTGGTGAAGGGTTTTAAAATATAATAGTGTGATTTTATATAGTTTAAGTTAAGAATGTGGATGGTATAAGAGAGACATCTGTGTGTACATGACATGAGAAGTTACTGGTCAAGACACAGCTGCATTGCAGTGAGAAGTGCCACAGGTGATAGGTCATTAATCTAAAACAAAGTGTCGTTTTAAGTGCCTATTGGATTAGAAAGTTATAAATTACGATGTAACCCTAAATCTTGTGACTAGTCGCCATTACTCGGAGGTGTTGTAAAATCTCACGCCTCGACTGATGCGTTTGTTATTTTAAACAATAAATTTGTGTAGTTGCATAGTCCCATCCCTTAAAGTCATTTTCCTCCGACACGTGAAGCGCGGGAAACGGACACCCTGGTTTGATGTCATCATGAGGCCTCTCTCAATGATTTCTGAATATCTGAAAAATCTGGAGAGGTCCCAGGTGTCTGGAAGCTAGTTAACATTGTCCTAATCTTCAATAATGGCAAGAAGGATGACCCTGGAAACTACAGGTCTATCAGTCTCATTTCAGTGCCTGGTAAAATTATGGAAAAGGAAAACACAGTCATTGGTCACAACCAGCACGAAGTCATGAGAGAAAAGTCCTGCTTTTCAAAATTAATTTCCCTTTATGACAAGGTTTATGGCCTTGTTGAAAAAAAGAAGCCAGTTGATAAAATAATTTTGGATTTCAGAGAAGTTTTCAATATTGTCTCTCACAGTTTCATTCTGGACAAAATGTCCATCCCACAGCTGGATAAATACATCATATGATGGATCAGCAACTGGCTCACAGGTTGGGCACAAAGGATGACAGGGACTGGGGTGACACCAGAGTGGAACTGGTCACAAATGGGGTTCTACTGGGCTCCATCCTCCTCCCTGTGCTCTTCAACATTTTCATTAGGGACCTAGATACAGGACTTGAAGGGATGCCAAGTAAATTTGAAGAGGATTAAAATTGGGAGTAGCTGTTGACTCCCTGGAAGTCAGGGAGGCCCTGCAGAGAGACCCGGACTGGGAAATCACCAACCAGCTGAAGTTCAACAAGGAAAAGTGCCAGATTCTGCACCTGGGACATGACAACTCTGGATACGGACAGACTGGGGAAGGAGATGCTGGAAAGAACTGCCTTGGAAAGGGACCTTGGGCATCCTGGTGAACAGAAAGCTGGGTATGAGTCAGCAGTGCCCTGTGTAGCAGGGCATCTCACCCCCCCACAGGAGAGCATATCTGTTGCTTGTTAGCTGATGAAATAACTCAGGGCATCTCAGCCCTCACCTGCGTCTCACATGAGCCTTGGTGAAATAACTCAATCAGGACAATTTGTCTTGTAATGAGTTATTTTGGTGCCATGGAATTGATGCTTTCAGCTGAAAATAAACATCTTGCTGTGGAAGTGAGATCTGGAAAGATTAGCTGGAATTTCTGACTGACAGACACTTCACTTTACAAATTATAAAAGCTACACCAAACTTCCACAAAGCAGGAATCTTCTGCACATTCCTTGGAAATATGTCAGGCTTTCTCCCCAGATTTGGGACACCAGCTCTTTGTGGTTATTGTCCTGGGGGTTGAGTGAAGGGACTCTGCGTACACTATCATCATTTTGGTAGTAAGTTATATTGACTCCTAACCCATACTACTTTGCCAGCTATAATACAGGTACCTTGATGTTGTGCACTGTTTTGTGTAACCTACTAGTAGTTCTTTTATTTTATCCTGTGTAGTAAGTAACTCTGTTTAAGGCCTTTTGTCTGTTACCTACTGACTATTCAATAAATAACTCATTTTATGATAGACTTAATCTGCCATCCTTAGAACTTGCGGGCCGGAGGGATTTTGTGTGCAGGCCTACTAAACTTAAACTGAGCCTAAGGCAGAGCTTGTCTGAAGCTTCCATTCAATCTGTAACATCCTGGCAGCCAGAAGGGCCAGTCGGGTCCTGGGGGCATCAGGTCCAGCATCACCAGCCAGGCAAGGGAAGTGATTGTCCTGCTCTGCTCTGCTCTGCTCTGCTCTGCACTGCTCTGCTCTGCTCTGCACTGGGGTGGCCTCAACTTGAGTGCTGGTGTAAATTTTGGGCACCAAAAGATAAGAAAGACATTAAGCTATTAGAGACTGTCCAAAAGAGACCACAAGGATGGTGAAAGGTCTGGAGGGGAATCCTCGTGAGGTGTGGCTGAGGATACTTGGTCTGTTCAGCCTGGAGACAAGGAGACTGAGGTCAGACCTCATTGCCATCTTCAACACCTTCCTGGAGGGCAGCACAGGGACATCTCCAATTGCTGTTCTCTGTGACCGGTGAAAACAGCATAAAGCTCTGTCTGGAGAGGTTTAGGCTGCATATTAGGAAAAGGTTCTTCCCCCAGAGGGTGGTCAGGCACTGAACAGGCTCCCCAGAGAATGGTCATGGCCCCAAGGCTGCCAGGGTGGGTTTGTTGGGGTGTCCTGTGCAGGGCCAGGAGCTGGACTTCATGTTCCTTGTGGCTCCCTTCCAACTCAGGATATTCTATGATTTTACGTTTCTATGATTCTATAAACTTAATTTACCCAGGATTCGATCTGCAATCCTAAACCAAAGCCACTCTGAAGCATGGAGAGAAAAGAAAAAAAAGAAAAGGAGAAGTGGGGAAATGTGGGGGAAGAGAGGAAAGGAGAGGAGAGGAGAGGAGAGGAGAGGAGAGGAGAGGAGAGGAGAGGAGAGGAGAGGAGAGGAGAGGAGAGGAGAGGAGAGGAGAGGAGAGGAGAGGAGAGGAGAGGCGAGGCGAGGCGAGGCGAGGCGAGGCGAGGCGAGGCGAGGCGAGGCGAGGCGAGGCGAGGCGAGGCGAGGCGAGGCGAGGCGAGGCGAGGCGAGGCGAGGCGAGGCGAGGAGAGGAGAGGAGAGGAGAGGAGAGGAGAGGAGAGGAGAGGAGAGGAGAGGAGAGGAGAGGAGAGGAGAGGAGAGGAGAGGAGAGGAGAGGAGAGGAGAGGAGAGGAGAGGAGAGGAGAGGAGAGGAGAGGAGAGGAGAGGAGAGGAGAGGAGAGGAGAGGAGAGGAGAGGAGAGGAGAGGAGAGGAGAGGAGAGGAGAGGAGAGGAGAGGAGAGGAGAGGAGAGGAGAGGAGAGGAGAGGAGAGGAGAGGAGAGGAGAGGAGAGGAGAGGAGAGGAGAGGAGAGGAGAGGAGAGGAGAGGAGAGGAGAGGAGAGGAGAGGAGAGGAGAGGAGAGGAGAGGAGAGGAGAGGAGAGGAGAGGAGAGGAGAGGAGAGGAGAGGAGAGGAGAGGAGAGGAGAGGAGAGGAGAGGAGAGGAGAGGAGAGGAGAGGAGAGGAGAAAAAAATATAGCAAAGAAAAAAAACCCTTTATCTTTTGTATTACCAGTGATTCTTTTGCCAGAACCAACAGATTTTGAATGGGAATGGACAGTGGACTTTGAACAGGAATTCTATGAATTATTAACTTTGTGGTCTCACACCAGCCTTTATGGATCATTCCCCCACTGTCTGCAGATCAGTCGGCCCTTAATGAGCCAAAAGCCCTGGGGCCTCTGGAGGGCAGCAGGGTTCTTTCAAGCCTCAGCAAAGCCCAGTGAAGGCCCCAGGACACTCTACTGGGCAGTGGCCTTTTCCCAAGCTTGTGAGCAGCCCTGCTACACTCCAGAGTACCCTGGGGACTTTTACAGGTGTTTTGATGGCTCACAAGGGGCCCTGCTGCCCTCCAGGAAGGATCTGGGCTTGTTCCAAGCTTTGCTGGGGCATGGGTAAGAACCTTCTTCCTTCCAGTGTCCAGGGCTTTTCCTGAACGCAGGAGAGGGCAGCTCCCTGCTTGCCCTCCAAGGTGCTGCAGTTTAGAGAGACTGAGAGAATGTAATGCCTGCCCAACTCCCCTAGGCTTGGAATGGGCACATGGAAATTGATATAACCCTTAGGTAGTGGTTAAATGGATAAATATGGTGTTAAGTGAGCAAAAAGGGATGAAAGGGGAAACGTAAAGCAGTTTTATGTGCAATTTTGGGAATGGCTTTAACCACTGCTAGAAAGGATAGGTGTGCCAATAAAAGGGCAGAGGGAGAAATCTGCAGGATTTGATGAAAAGATTACAGGATCAGTTAAATGAGGAGAGGAAAAGCAGGCTTTGGGAATAGGTGTTGCTTGCACTGAGCATGGTCAGGAAAAGGAAAAGGAAAAGGAAAAGGAAAAGGAAAAGGAAAAGGATTGCTTGCTGCCCAGTACGACCATACCATGATGCTTCATGTAGAGCTCTGTGGTGCATGAGGGAGAAAGACTTTTACATGAAGAATTGCAGGATGTAGAATCATGACTGTGCAGAAACACGGTCCAGTAACTGACTTTTTGTATCCAATGAAAGAGTTGGAAGACAGTAAACAGGTCTATTATTCTGATGAAAACTGAGAAGTGTGAGAGGAAAATCTGTGGGAAACATGGGGCAAAAAGGACAATTAACACATAAGGCCATAGAAAATTTTGCTGGAGGTGTTAATTTGGAGACCTAATATGGGAAACAGGTTAATCTTAAATAGAGATGAGTGGGCTGCTCTATAATAACTTAAAATGAGGTCTCAGGGACTGTTTTCTATATTATTAGGGTTGGGATGTTAAACTAAACATTTGGTGTGGGGGGGCAGGTATGACACAGCACGTGTAGTAATCTGTTCCCCTCTGGATCAGCAGCTGGAGGCTTAGAAATGGAAAAAGTCACAAAACAGGAACATCTGACCCAGGAATTCCAGGCAGAACATGCTGAGACCTTGTTTAGCAACACTGAAACTTCTTCTGACAGATGTCACAGTCTTTTTACATCCAACTTTTACAAAATGTTCCTGTCATCCAAGGAGGGCCCAAAAGAAACTCTGCTAACAAGTGATCGGTTCCTACCAAAACCACATTCCCAAACTAGCATAATACTTTTCAAAAGAAGATGTGAAAATAGGTCTAAAAAATCCAGCAAACACACAAAGGCAGAGTTTCTCCATCCCTCAAGGCTTCATGTTCAGCACTGCTAAACAGACACAACCAGCCACAGTTTAACTGAGGGCAATAATCAGAGCAGAAGGGGAGAAAATGGAGTTGGGTTGATACTGACTCTGCAACACCTGTGAGGTCTGCAAAGATTATCGAGTGCTCTGGAGTTATGAGATGAATGATTTAATGGGTAACAAAGACGAAGTCATGATGCCCTGAGGTTTGAAACCTCAATTATTCAAAGTACTAATCAGGAAATGTTTAAGCTTATTCACATTTCTGCAGGGGCTGCTGACCCCTGGGTGCTCTGGGAGTTATCATCATCCTGAGTTACCATAAAATCAAGGCAGTTTCACACTATTGCAGCTTGCAACAGGAAAGAGTTCCAAGTGGCCAGACTTGGAACCGGCCTTGCTTGCTGGGAAGGAAGTTCCAGCATTATCATCAGCCCTACTTTGCCGCAAGGCCCTGCCCCAAGGCGGTCCCTGGGCCCAACAGCCCTTTCCAGAGGGGGAATTCCACCCTTCTCTCCTGTTCTGCAGCCTCCCCTTCCCAGCTGTACCAGGACAGCACAGCCAGCTCTGGACACCAAAGGCAGCAGAACCATCCTTGGGGAAACAAACACCAGACCCAGAGGGCCAGTCCATAGCTCAGCTTTTCCCCCAAATGACCATTCCCTGTCACTTTCAGTTCCTCTCTGAGCCCCCCTGGAAACACCTGTGCTGCTGATGCTCCCAGTTCTTGCCACCTTTGCCTGAGGAGAGCTGGGGGATGGGAAGAGCTTGCTGGTCCCTGTGTGCACAGCTGGGGTGAAGGGAAGAGAGTGGTTCCTTTCCACCCCGACAGCAGCAGCACATTCACCACTTGTTCAGGAGAGAAAGAAACAACAGAGAGCTGCTTACCTGCCTCGGTCAGCAAAGGTGAGCACTGATATGGGACAGGTATTTTTCCTCTTGCCAGAGAAACTTCCACCTGTAGAAACAAAGGAAAATGAACAGAAGGATCTAGTTCTGAAGTTTGAATGCAGCATTTCTCTGCCTAAAAATCACATTGTTGCCTGAAGATCACATCTTGTCTGCCACTTTATGTTGGTGTTGTAGGCAATTGGGTTCAAATGGAGTTTCAGTGTTGTGGAGACATTAGAGACAAGCCAGAATCCTGCTCCATGCCTACAAAATGTTTCTTAGTTCAGACTTAGAGCTGGATTTTACCTGCTGTATAAGAACAAACTCCAGGTGTTTAATCTATGGATCAAAGGTGAACTGAGCAGTTGGATATGGACTTTGAACAGAGAATTTGAAAAGAAAAATGAAATGGTAAAGATTAACTCAAGGTGTACTCTGAATGAAGATCAGGGATCATTTTTCTGTAAGATCGATGCTTTGTTGACAGGTTACATAAGGAATGAAGGTGGGGTTTCCCTGGGAATTCACAATCACCCTTTAGAGAAATCAGCTTGAAATGGGAGCTTTTCTACTTTTTGAAAAAGTCACATCTAGAAACCGAAGCAGTCTTGGATTCCCACTGCATTTGTCTCTTTTTGTCACTTTTCCCAGCTGTTTCTTCCTTGAAATACTGTGCTGGAAGTTTCTGTCACTGTATTCCTAAAATATATGAAATTCCCAATTTTATTGGGAAATTCCTCTCTAGCTAATTCCATATCCTTCTACAATAAGGTCACCTGACTCACGGATGACAGGAAGGCAGTAGATGAAGTTTTCCTGGATTATAGGGAGGTTTTTGATAGTGACTTTTGCATCAGCCTTCTGAAAAAGTGTCACAATCCATTGGTCAGGATGTGATGTTCATTTTAAATTCTCATCAGGCTGAACAAAGACACAAGATCATCTGTCAGGGAGCTCTTGTTCTTTGTTGCACAGTTGCCTTAATTCTGGAAATGATCCCACAGTTTAGACTCAAAAAGTGCTGGCTAACAAGCTCTTACACTTTACACTGCTCAAAACAAGCCCTTAATTTTTACAATACACTTCAATAAGCTCTCAGCTCCCACAAAAACTTCTCAAAGGTTCTGTCTCACAAGCCACAACATGTTGCAGTGGGGATACTGCAACATGCATGTATCAAACCAGGAGTCCCGTGGAAAGGAAATATATATGGACAGACAGATTCTTGATAGCTGTTTCAGAGAGATGTTTATTTCTCCAGCCGCATGGCCGGGGCTGTGCCCAGGAACTGTTCCAGTCACCGGACCAAGGGTCCTTCTGCCCGCGCAGGGAACACAAACCAACCAATGGGAACGAGGCTGAGCAGGGGCAGGGAAACCCCGTGTCTGTGCCCCAGGGCCCCTCTCCCAGGGCTACACGGCAGGGGAGGGACCCCAACAACAACACACTTCCACAAGTTCCCAATCCCAAAACACAGCTCAATAGGGAGTATGGGGTACAATATGACAGCTACGTTTTGCCCAGACAATACAAGGGAGGGAAGAATTAAAGAAGGAAAAGAGAGAAAGAGAACAAAGAATATCACCAGTCTTTAGATCCCATGTTAATTGTGCTATGTGGATGATCCAGAGCTGGTGTTAGAAAGGGAGCAAGCGAGAGAGAAAGAGAAAATGAGCTGCTGCTGTGCTGCTGATCCCCTCCCATGGCATGCCTGGGAACACTTGGGTAACAGCCCTGGCCATGGAAGGGGGCTGGCAGATGGCCATGACATTGCTGTTGTGTCTGTGCTGTTGCACTGGGCAGGCTGGAACTCCAGTTGGAATGTGAGTCTGAAAAGCAGCTGGGGAAACTCATTGTTCTTCTGTGGTCCTGTAGAACATTACAAATACCAATAAATTATGAAAGAATAGCAGCAGCCTCCAAATTCCTGACACATAATTTAGAGGCATGGACAGTTGTTGAACTTGGAGGAGGTAATCCTTAAATATTAATGAATTTTCCTTTGCCTCTTATCCCACAGAACTTTTCCAAGCATGCCTTTGAAACAGCCAAAGTCTGCTGTCCTGTAGTCCAGGGCTGTGTGCTGGATTTTACCCTCTTCCTGTCGCTGTCATCCCCAGAGAACGGCGAAATCATGACATAAATCCAGGTTAGATGATATGGCCAAAGCAGAGCTAAGACCTCATTTAATGAATAGCTCATCTTTTATAGCGTGGTTCGCAATAAAGAAATTACATGATTGGCCTATTCACCCACTACCTCTCAAGGTGATAGGCTGAGCAGTAAGACACCCATTTCCAAATATTATTCTCACAAGACTGAAAACAATTCCACTGTCCTCACAACAACCGGCAGGTGCAGATATGGTTTACATTCTCTCAAACTGTTATCCATCCAGTTCTCATGAGAATGAAAGCTTTCACAGAGAAGCTGTGAGAAGGTGGATTTCTCTGTTTCTCAGCTAAAGCATGAGAAAGGAAAGACTTCACAAATGCTACAGAGTTGGAAAACTCCTCTGCTCCTGCCTTTTAGCATCCACATCTTCCCTCCAATCAGATCATGAACTCCACTATCTCATGGTCACTGAGTAAAGTTTGCCTTTGACCTCCCCATTTCCAGCAAACCCTTATGATTGGTGAGTAGAAGATCCAGCAGAGCCACACTCCTCATTTGGTCCTCTATCACTTCAGACAGAAGGTCATCACAAGACAGTCCATGAACCTCCAGGATTGCTGGTGTCCTGCCATGTTGTCCCTCCAGCAGATATTGGAGCTGTAGAAATTCCCCACAAGGACCAGGCCCTGTGGACATGAACCTGCTCCTGTCTGTCAGTAGAGGCCTTATCCCCTTGTTCTCCCTGCTCAGAAGGCCTGGAGCAGACTCCCACTCTAATGTCACCTGGAGCTCTGCCGTCCTTAATCCTAACCCAGGAACTCTTCCTTGGCTCCTCATCCATCCCCAGGGGAGCCCCATGGACTCCAGCTACTCTCTCACATAACAGGAAAATCCCCCTTCTCATCTTCCTAGCCTGTCCTTCCTAAAAACCCATGTGGCTCCATTGCAAACCTCCAGTCAGGGAGCCATTCCACAACATCTCCAGAATCTCAACAACAACTCTCTCGGTATTTGGAGACAAAATTTTAGGAGGAAACGCTCTGGAATGAGTGCCTCCTCCAAAGGGAAAAGGCCTCCCCCTTTCCTCAGCCAATGAGACAAATTGATAACAGCAGGTGAAAGTGAAAGAAATGAACTGTTTATTAACACTGAACAAAACAGGGCAGAACAGAAAAAATTCAAAATACAACAAATGCCCAGAGAAGGAAAAAACACAGTGGCTGGCAACTGGTTCCCCCAGTCTCCAGGAAGGCAAAGGGCAAGGGAAGTCTGTTGTGGTGGTTGAGGCTGCAACGGGACCTGTCGCAGAGTCACAAGGCCCTGGATCAGTCTGGGATCGTTGGTGGGCCGGTACTGAAGTTTAGAATCTCCCCTTTGGTTATGGTGAGATCCCATAGGTCTTTGCTGTGCTATGTAGATTAATGTCAGCTGGTTGGTCCGTTGGCCACCCTCCTCTTTTGCTTTTATTATGTATGTTCCCTATTGAATATTCATGTTTTCTAGATCCTTCCATGTTGTTCGAAGCCCTATTGGTTTATGGTTCCCTGGTCCCAGCCCTTTCCTTCCCTATTGGTTCCAACCCTGTCATTTTCTGTCCGCTCCTCCCCCTGGCCCTCACCTTATTGGTTAAAGATGCTTTGCCCGCCCATGGTACCTCCCCCTATATAACCTTGGAACGCTCAGTTGTTTGTGTCTTTCTTCCCTGGATCCTGACACTGATTGTGCTGTAATTATGCCTCTCCTGGTGGGAGAGATCTTTAAAGTCCTTGCTAGGAGTTCCAGAGACAAATGGGACTCTAAGCCTTCGCTGCTTCTTGATAGTTGTTTATCAAGTCTTATCAGAGAAAAAGCGTGATCCAGACATAGCACAAAGCAGAGAATGCAGGAGAAAGCCAAATTATCAAGATTACACGGCCTTTTTAAAGGTAAATCAACCAATGATTACTAAAAACTCACATTATTTTTACTTTTCTACCAATTATTTAGTAACACAGCCAGGAACTGCGGAATTCTTTGTCCAATCATCCCAAACTACTTTTACTGCAGAATATGGAGAAGAAGAAGAGTAGTAGAAGAAGAAAAGGTTTGGAGAATAACAACAATCCTCCATTTTGATGTTTTTTGCTTTTATCTATTTACTACATTAACAAACCCAAAACCTCTAAATTTTTCACCCTGTGACAATCTTACATAGTAGTCTATCACCTAATTTACACTAGTGTAGTTTCTAGTTCTTCTCTAAGAGTAGGCAGTTTTTTCCAAAGATGGAGGTCAAAATAGTGTTGTTCAGGGGGGTAAAAACCCTTCAAAACAGGCAGAGAAATATTCTCTGCACTCTGGGTTCCTACAGATCCCTCCAATAAACCTACCCTTTGGAACTCTATATGGAAGAAACCTTCTGCCTCTTTGTTCCTGGACTGCTCATTTGGACTTCTATCTGCATGTGCATTTGGCTGTGTGCTGTGGATACTAAAAGGCCAGCAGAGAAGTTTCCTAGCTGTCTACAGCCGCCTGTGAAAATCTCCTTTCTCACGCAGACTAGCTGGGAAACAGTTTGAGATTTTGTAAACTATCTCACAGGTGCAGGCTGTTGTGGAGATTGTTTTGGTACACTGGGAAAAATATTTTGGAACTGAGTGTTATACTGGTCAGCCAATCACTCTGGTAGGTGGTTGATCAATGGACCAATCATATCATTCCTCTATTGCAAGTCAAGTTATAAAAGACAGATTTAGTTCATTAATAAGAGGCCATTTTCTCCTGGACCTGATCTCTGTGATGTCGTTCTTCTCTCTGTCCTCGGTACAACAGCGACAGTGTGCTGCCACTGCACCCGGTGTGTGTGTGCGTGCTTGTCTGTGGGTTCACATAGGATCATCTGGGTGTCCCAGATGGGGAGTGGCCACCGAGGACTAGCTCTTACAAAGGACGCTTGGGGAAGACGCAGTGGCAGAGACACTATCTGGGCTAAACACTGCCGTGAGCGTCAGGAGTCCACACAACAGCCTGGAGCCAGGCAGATGGAAAAAAAAACCTCTCGACTCTCCGGCACCGGTCCTCCTCCCCGCTGCAGGTGAAACTGGAGAACAGATGGAAAAAACCCGCTGCCTCTCTGGTGCCGATTGTGGGAGACAGAGGAGTAGAAACTCATGGAATTAAAGGAGGCTTTGATTTACAACCCTGGAAGAGACTAGGACTGGCTTAATTGACAGAGATTTATAGATCTTAAGCAAAAGGATCACAAGCCCATGTGTTCCTATAGTTATAAGTAAAAATGTACACTGGGTGTTCTGGTGGAGGGTTTTAAATATAATAGTGTGATTTTATACAGTTTAAGTTAAGAATGTAGATGGTATAAGAGAGACATCTGTGTGTACATGACATGAGAAGTTATTGGTCAAGACACAGCTGCATTGCAGTGAGAAGTGCCACAGGTGATAGGTCATAAATCCAAAACAAAGTGTCGTTTTAAGTGCCTATTGGATTAGAAAGTTATGAATTATGATGTAACCCTAAATCTTGTGACTAGTTGCCATTATTTGGAGGTATTGTAAAATCTGGCGCCTCGACTGATGCGTTTTGTTATTTTAAGCAATAAATCCATGTAATCGTGTAGTCCCATCCCTGAAGGTTATTCCCTCCGACGAGCGGAACGTGGTAAATTCTACAATTGGTGCCCGGTGTGTGGCGGATTTACTGCAGCGAGGTTGGAGTAGAGAGGATGATGCCCCCAGTCGACATGAGCCTGATTTAGTCTAACCCTGAAAGGAAGAGTGATCCAGCAGCAGCTATAGCTGAAAGGAAGCTTGAAGGAGGATCGCTGGCCAATTTATCCCATAGCACGCTGGTAGAAGAACTGCCTTCAAAGTTGAGTGGAGGTAGGGGCAGGGAAGGGACGAGATGGGTGAAAATATCTCAAAAGAACAAAGGGATGTTTATAGTAAGTTGGATGCCTTGCTCGTGTTGCATTCTGAGCCTCTTCCCAGCAGGGAAGTGAAGGATTTATTGCTTTGGGTTTTCCGTAATTGCCCAGATGCTAACTTTGAACTTCTTCTTACTAAATCTGTCTGGGATGATATTGCAACTAGACTTTACGATCTCGCTTTGAGATGCGATAAAGTGGTGGCTATTTTACTCCCTGCTTGCCGAGTGGTGATAGAATTGTTAAACAGCTCGGTGATTAATGGCAACTCCAGAATTTTAACTGCGCCACAGGGTCCCTTACAGTCCCGTGATATTGCACCCAGCGGGAGGGTGGTGAAGAAAGGAGGGGGGAGCCCTCGGCAGTGACAGATAGTGTTGGAGGGTAGGAGGCCCCGGAAATGACAACTCCAGAAATGATGAAAACAAAGATGGATGTCCCCATGACAACTCGAGGGTTGCTAGTAGCACAGATGTGCAAACTCGGGATGAGTGTTTACCATCAGTGGATGAATTTGATTTAAGCTTTCAAGATATGAATAGGCTTTCCTCTGCCAATAAGCAGAGAGAAATAAATTTGAGAGAAAAGCCTGTTTTAACAAATTGGAATGCTATATGTCGGGAGGTATCTGCAGAGGATGATCTTATCCCAGCTTGTAAATCACTGTTAGCATTGCCAGTGAGGTATGGCAGAGCAGGAGCAAACCCAAGGTGGGAAGCCCTAGCACATGATGATATTTAGGATTTAAGGAGAGCTATAAAAGACAGTGGCTTGGGATCTCCCTACTTTAAGCAGCTGTTAAAAGCAACCTTAGATCACGTGGATTTAACAACTTTTGACTGTAAAATCATTGCTTCCATGCTTTTAACTGATTCACATTATTTACTGTGGGATTTAAAGTGGCGTTGACTTCTTGGAAAGCTGATAGAGAATTATGCAGGAGGTCCTAACGCAGCTCTGACACTTGCACAACTGGCAGGAGATCCACCTCATGACAGGCCAGAAGATCAAGCAGATCTGGCAAGGGCGGTCCTTGGTGATACCAAAGAAGCAGCTAAAAATGCACTTTTGCAAATTGAGCCTGTGGGTTCTCCACAAGGTGCCTATACACAAATTAAGCAGGGTCCTACCGAGACCTTTTCTTCTTTCATTGATCGGCTGACCCAGGCTTTGGAGAGACAGTGTGATGATGATGTTGCTCGTCCAATTTTATTATGGAATCTTGCTTATGTTAATGCTAATGAGGAGTGTCAGCAAACTATTAGAGCTTTACCAGGGATACAACCAAGTATTTCAGATATGCTTGAAGCATGTAGTAAAGTTTGTACTGCACAGCATATGGCTGTCGTTCAAGCTGATACATTAGGAGAAAGACTGGAAAGAGCTATTACCAATTAAGCTGAGATGATGGACAAAAGGCTCTCTGCTCAAGCTGAGGTGTTGGATAAGAGACTTGTAACAGCACTTAATGCTCTTGCTGTAAGCAATTCTCAGGCAATGCCACGAGCTGATACAGATGAAAGAACATGTTTTTGATGTGGCAGGCCTGGACATTTAATGAGAAATTGTCCAGGTCTTAGAGAGATTACAACAGTACTGCTTTGTTGTCCAAGATGTAAAAAGGGAAGACACTATGCTAACAGGTGTCACTCTAGGTATGATGCAGATGGGAATCTTTTGCCGGGAAACGGATTTTTGAGCACAATGTCCCGCTGCGTGACGAAACAAATAGCAGCAGTCCATCAGTCAGAGCTCCAGTCCTCTGGAGACCAAAGTCACATACAGTCAGCAGATTGGTGAAATTCCTCCTGAGTGACCCAAACCTCTTGCCCCCTGGAGCATTCTTTACCTTGGCAGCCTCCAAATTAATGTTTTATAAACAGTTCCCATTACTTGATACCCACAGGAGTTACTGGGACATCTGAAGAGAGGCAGGACTTTTTAATTATGGGAAAAGATGCATGTCATGTTGTAGGTCTCGTAGTCTATCCAACAATTGTTTCAGCAAATTGTTATGAAGAGCTTACAATTTTGGCTCAAGTGTTACAACCTCCTTTAATTGTTCCTGCAGGAACACAATTAGCCACAGCTGTTGCAGTGCCTACTACAGCTGCACGCAGAGCAATAGAGATGGAAGGTCAGCAACCTATAACAGAAAACTCAAATTTGGGACCAGAGATTTTTTGAACAGAACATATTGGACGTAACAGGTCATTATTGACTGGCAGTTTAATGCATAACAACAAAACAATCATGGTTCAAGGTCTATTAGATACAGGAGCAGATGTCACTATCATTTCTTACTTGTTTTGGCCAAAAGACTGGAAGCTGGTGACTCCCCTGGATACCCGAACAGGTATAGGGGGCACCACTTTATGCTTACAAAGTGAATCTGTGATCACAGTCAGAGGACCTGAAGGAAAAACAGCAGTTGTTTGTCCTTTTATTGTAAAGGGGCCTATTACAGTCTGGGGAAGGTACTTGTTATCTGAATGGGGAGTCAAGTTGGAAGTGGATTTTTAGTGGGGGCCATGCAGGCACTCATCACCCCTAAGCTTTTGTGGAAAACCAATGAAGCCATTTGGGTTAATCAATGGCCCCTAGAGGAGAAGAAGTTGAGTGCCCTTAAGAAATGCATTCAGGAGCAACTGCAGAAAGGACATATTAAAGAAACAACTAGTCCTTGGAATTCACCAGTGTCTGTTATACACAAGAAGGCCTCTGATACCTGGAGGCTGCTTCAAGATCTTAGAAAGATTAATGAAGTAACAGAAGATATGGGACCCCTCCAACCTGGGCTTCCTTCTCTCTCTCTGATTCCAAGAGATTGGCCTTTAGTTATCATTGATTTAAAGGACTTTTTTTTCAGTATTCCACTTCATCCAGAAGATGCCCCACGTTTTGCATTCTCTGTCCCAAGTATTAACAGACAAGAGCCATTGTTAAGGTACCATTTGTAAGAGACGGTCCGAAGATCCCTCATCTGCCTCATGATCATTGCCGAGGACAAAGACTGAACACAGGAGTCCTGGCCTGGCTGAGGTGGGATTGTCTGCCAAGTGTTGCCTACGGGTGTGCCCACTGGGAACTGGTACACATTCCTGAGGAAATTAGTGCAGGTCGCAATGGACTGCGCCGTTCTTGCTGCCCAGGCGGGAAGGACTGCGCTGAAGCAGAAAGGAACGACCTGTCCTGTACACCTCTCCTGTACACCTCTCCTGTACCCGTTTCCCAAAGCAATGGGCCTCATAACAACGGCTGTAGATTTCCCCCACCTCTTGGCCAGTTGCCCCTCGCTTCTGAAAAGGACTATAAAGGGACTTTCTGAAATAACTGAGATGAGATCTCCCCACGGAAAGAAGACGAATCTATTGGCAGAAGACCACAAGGACTTCGTCTCATCCATTGGTAGCTATTGCCCCCCTTTCCTCCTCTCTACTCTTTTACTTTGTTTTTCTTTCTCTCTCTCTCTCCCCTCTATTGGAGGGGACACGGTAGTGTTGTGGGCACTTAATAAAGGTGCACTGTTCTGATTAAAACTGAAATCTCTTGTGTCCTTTTGCACTCTGAGATCTATAAACGAACCATCGAACCATCACGACCCCCGCTTGCATTGGCGGATCGTGACATTAAACTGGCGCCACGGACAGGATTTCTGACAGACAGAAGGGGTTGCAAGGTTGTGTGTAGTCTGTAATAGGGGAAGGACGTTTCGCTCCAGCCACACCCAGCCCGACACCCCGAAAAGGGTGAGCCATGTCTAGAACACAAGGGGGGTGTACTAGTTTGAAAACAAACCAGTGGGAGGCACCAAGTCAGAATAACAATTTAATGGAAATTAAAGAAAAGGAAAAAAAAAAAGTGTAAGAAAACACTGGTTCAAATTGACAGAGTCAAGGTACAACCTGACACCCTGTTAGGCAGGGTGGTGGTAGCAGTCTGGTAGAATGGTGGCTGCAGTCCTCTGAAGCAGTGATCCTGTAGTAAAAGAGTCTGCTCTTCCTCAGAAAGTCCAATGGTGGCTGTGTAGCTCCTGTCCTCTGGAAATCCAGTGGGAAGGGTTGTCTCTGGTGTTCAGAGTCCCAGCTTATATCCACGATGGGATGCTTGGTTCCTCCCTCTGGGTGGAGCATCTCACAATGGGGTAATGAGTCATGAGGCAAAGTGTTGATTAGGCTCATTAACAGAAGATAGTCCAGAGGGAGTTATCTATGAGTCAGGTGGCAGGACAATGATGGGCAATTAACAGCAAGATAGTCTGGGGGGAGGAGGCAAGGAAACACTGCCCCACCTGGTTTCAACAGCTCATGAGGATGGTGATAGAATACACTGCAACCCAGGACAGGGGTGACTCGAATTTCCCAAAAACTGCACACACCTATGTGGAAAGTACCCCATCCTTGTTTCCTCATTTTCCTCTGCCTCTCAGAGAACTTGTGTGGACACTTTCCCTGCCTGGTCTCCACAAAGCTGGGAGTGGGGTGTTTTAGTGGAGAAGGGTCTGGGGGTCTTTTGAGATGTCTTCAAGCAAAC